>NC_064627.1:460929534-461229951 GCF_023864275.1 Schistocerca cancellata
TAACGGTGTGCGGGACCGTAGCCCAGCTTCATGGAGACGGTTGCGAATGGTCCTCGCCGATACTCCAGGAGCAACAGTGTCCCTAATTTTCTGGGAAGTGGCGGTGCGGTCCCCTACGGCACTGCGTACGATCCTACGGTCTTGGCGTGCATCCGTGCGTCGCTGCGGTCCGGTCCCAGGTCGACGGGCAAATGCACCTTCCGCCGACCACTGGCGACAACATCGATGTACTGTGGAGACCTCACGCCCCACGTGTTGAGCAATTCGGCGGTACGTCCACCCGGCCTCCCGCATGGCCACTATACGCCCTCGCTCAAAGTCCGTCAACTGCAAATACGGTTCACGTCCACGCTGTCCCGGCATGCTACCATTGTTAAAGACTGCGATGGAGCTCCGTATGCCACGGCAAACTGGCTGACACTGACGGCGGCGGTGCACAAATGCTGCGCAGCTAGCGCCATTCGACGGCCAACACCGCGGTTCCTGGTGTGTCCGCTGTGCCGTGCGTGTGATCATTGCTTGTACAGCCCTCTCGCAGTGTCCGGAGCAAGTATGGTGGGTCTGACACACCGGTGTCAATGTGTTCTTTTTTCCATTTCCAGGAGTGTATATTTCTATATAATACGAACATAAATCCCCAGTTTCGCTCTTGGAAATCATGAAGGATATGTCCACAGTACGGACTTAATTTACAAATTCATCAGTCTTCCAATATGGGGGACTTTAACAACCAGTCCCTCGATAGCAAAATTGCATTCCCATCATATACTCGAGTAAGCACTACATATTAGCACAATTATATTTCCGCACAGAAAACGTTTACAAAAAATAATTATATTGTTCGTTTTTAGAGTGCCTAGCGCTTGCAGGACTATTACAATGCATCTACTAAAACTTCAGGCCCACGTATCGAATGTAAAGGGAAGTGAACTACGATCGGTACGGGTAATTCAGCTCGGGCCTTCGGACAATGGTAAGTCAGATAACTCCAAAGAGTGCCTTCGATTATGTGCTATTATCGAACAGTTATTAGAATCACCATCATTTAGATTACTCCTCTCTGAAGAACATTACAGAGAATGCATTTTAGTATGCCGTATTAGATGACTGGAGGGTAGGGTTCGGGGAAGTCTCCGCTAGCCCGTTTCGTATGAACTGACAGCTCTCAGTGCAACAACAGTTGCCTCTTGCATCCATCACACTCTCACAGCGCTTTCAAACATCTAAACTTCCTGATTAAGTATTGGGATCCTGAGCCATAGAAAATAATTTTCCTCCAGGAACATATTTTATTAATGTAATTTCATTACGATGATGCTTAAACTTTGTACTTCTATTAGGAAAATTCATTCAGTGTGCCCAAAGGAGGTTCATTAATTTGCTGTCGTTATGGAACTATGTAAATAGTTTAAATGTAGTGATGTATATACACTCCTGGAAATGGAAAAAAGAACACATTGACACCGGTGTGTCGGACCCACCATACTTGCTCCGGACACTGCGAGAGGGCTGTACAAGCAATGATCACACGCACGGCACAGCGGACACACCAGGAACCGCGGTGTTGGCCGTCGAATGGCGCTAGCTGCGCAGCATTTGTGCACCGCCGCCGTCAGTGTCAGCCAGTTTGCCGTGGCATACGGAGCTCCATCGCAGTCTTTAACACTGGTAGCATGCTGCGACAGCGTGGACGTGAACCGTATGCGCAGTTGACGGACTTTGAGCGAGGGCGTATAGTGGGCATGCGGGAGGCCGGGTGGACGTATCGCCGAATTGGTCAACACGTGGGGCGTGAGGTCTCCACAGTACATCGATGTTGTCGCCAGTGGTCGGCGGAAGGTGCTCGTGCCCGACGACCTGGGACCGGACCGCAGCGACGCACGGATGCACGCCAAGACCGTAGGATCGTACGCAGTGCCGTAGGGGACCGCACCGCCACTTCCCAGCAAATTAGGGACACTGTTGCTCCTGGGGTATCGGCGAGGACCATTCGCAACCGTCTCCATGAAGCTGGGCTACGGTCCCGCACACCGTTAGGCCGTCTTCCGCTCACGCCCCAACATCGTGCAGCCCGCCTCCAGTGGTGTCGCGACAGGCGTGAATGGAGGGACGAATGGAGACGTGTCGTCTTCAGCGATGAGAGTCGCTTCTGCCTTGGTGCCAATGATGGTCGTATGCGTGTTTGGCGCCGTGCAGGTGAGCGCCACAATCAGGACTGCATACGACCGAGGCACACAGGGCCAACACCCGGCATCACTGGCCGTACACCACTGGTGATCGTCGAGGGGACACTGAATAGTGCACGGTACATCCAAACCGTCATCGAACCCATCGTTCTACCATTCCTAGACCGGCAAGGGAACTTGCTGTTCCAACAGGACAATGCACGTCCGCATGTATCCCGTGCCACCCAACGTGCTCTAGAAGGTGTAAGTCAACTACCCTGGCCAGCAAGATCTCCGGATCTGTCCCCCATTGAGCATGTTTGGGACTGGATGAAGCGTCGTCTCACGCGGTCTGCACGTCCAGCACGAACGCTGGTCCAACTGAGGCGCCAGGTGGAAATGGCATGGCAAGCCGTTCCACAGGACTACATCCAGCATCTCTACGATCGTCTCCATGGGAGAATAGCAGCCTGCATTGCTGCGAAAGGTGGATATACACTGTACTAGTGCCGACATTGTGCATGCTCTGTTGCCTGTGTCTATGTGCCTGTGGTTCTGTCAGTGTGATCATGTGATGTATCTGACCCCAGGAATGTGTCAATAAAGTTTCCCCTTCCTGGGACAATGAATTCACGGTGTTCTTATTTCAATTTCCAGGAGTGTATGTATGCATGTTAACCGGGGGCCTAGAAACGACGGAGAGACTTCATCCCCGCTGCAGCCGCAGTGGTCCACAACCCATGATGATTACCACAGCCCACTTCAACCCTCCGCCGCCCTACACCCAACAACTCTTTCAGGGTTATTGTGCGGTTCTGCCCGCAGTGGGCACCACCCCCTCCCCCCCCGGAAAACTGTGCGTTAGACCGCACAGCTAACCAGGCAGGCAAAACAGTGATGATTTGAGTTCCCATGATTTTCATTTCCAGAGGAACAGAAGGGGATCATAACAACGTAAATGTTTTTCATCTACTCGACCGCACTATTCTCTTATTTTCTCAAAGTATGAGAGAAAACTGGATTCCAGAAATAAACAGAACGTTAGTGGAAGTACTGTTTTGTAACAGAGTCGTGTCCGGTAAGTTCAGAGAGATCCACGAAACAAGAACATGAGGCACGGCGATGACGTGTGCACCGTAAGGTACTGTGAGAACATTGAGACACCTGACGTAATAACAGGGGTGCAAGCTAATACCGGAGTGTGGATGGCACTTAACATCCCTGCTACCATACAGAATGTCATCCTGATGTGTGAGACTCTCGCATGGCAATACAAGATGCAAACTGTGGATCAGGCTATAAAGCAGGATTTGCCATAATGCATCCTATTGATGAAAAGCTGCCCTTAGAGATCAGCAAATGTCAGTGGCGATGTTACGATTGCTCTCGTCCTATGTTGAATATTCCATCCTTTCAATTGGACTTAAAACTAGAGAAAGATCTGGCCATTCTAAGCGCATGACCTCCTCATTTTGCAGGCATTAGCTCGTCATGTTAGCCTGTGGAGATCCACCAAATTAAACTCCTGTCCATATGCATCACGGAGAGATCGCATAGATTGTTGCAGAATGTATTTCTTATAGACACCACCTCGGAGTACCACTGGTAAATAGAAAATGCTCCTAATTGTAGTGCTGCAACAGACGAGGACACAGAAACTGGTTGTCCACTGCAAACGACTACACGTAACTGCAAAAACTTGTGACTGCGAGTGTAGTTGTGAGGCCGATCCCAGTATTGTGGAAGGGCGTCCGTTACAACGGACTATTCGACGCGACTATGGGCAGCATTGGGCGACTGACAACCAATCACCCTGGAACAGGGTCAGTTGCTTGTAGTCATTCTTTGCTAATACACACGCTGTCACAATCGCAGTTGATATGGATATACACTCCTGGAAATTGAAATAAGAACACCGTGAATTCGTTGTCCCAGGAAGGGGAAACTTTATTGACACATTCCTGGGGTCAGATACATCACATGATCACACTGACAGAACCACAGGCACATAGACACAGGCAACAGAGCATGCACAATGTCGGCACTAGTACAGTGTATATCCACCTTTCGCAGCAATGCAGGCTGCTATTCTCCCATGGAGACGATCGTAGAGATGCTGGATGTAGTCCTGTGGAACGGCTTGCCATGCCATTTCCACCTGGCGCCTCAGTTGGACCAGCGTTCGTGCTGGACGTGCAGACCGCGTGAGACGACGCTTCATCCAGTCTCAAACATGCTCAATGGGGGACAGATCCGGAGATCTTGCTGGCCAGGGTAGTTGGCTTACACCTTCTAGAGCACGTTGGGTGGCACGGGATACATGCGGACGTGCATTGTCCTGTTGGAACAGTAAGTTCCCTTGCCGGTCTAGGAATGGTAGAACGATGGGTTCGATGACGGTTTGGATGTACCGTGCACTATTCAGTGTCCCCTCGACGATCACCAGTGGTGTACGGCCAGTGTAGGAGATCGCTCCCCACACCATGATGCCGGGTGTTGGCCCTGTGTGCCTCGGTCGTATGCAGTCCTGATTGTGGCGCTCACCTGCACGGCGCCAAACACGCATACGACCATCATTGGCACCAAGGCAGAAGCGACTGTCATCGCTGAAGACGACACGTCTCCATTCGTCCCTCCATTCACGCCTGTCGCGACACCACTGGAGGCGGGCTGCACGATGTTGGGGCGTGAGCGGAAGACGGCCTAACGGTGTGCGGGACCGTAGCCCAGCTTCATGGAGACGGTTGCGAATGGTCCTCGCCGATACCCCAGGAGCAACAGTGTCCCTAATTTGCTGGGAAGTGGCGGTGCGGTCCCCTACGGCACTGCGTAGGATCCTACGGTCTTGGCGTGCATCCGTGCGTCGCTGCGGTCCGGTCCCAGGTCGACGGGCACGTGCACCTTCCGCCGACCACTGGCGACAACATCGATGTACTGTGGAGACCTCAGGCCCCACGTGTTGAGCAATTCGGCGGTACGTCCACCCGGCCTCCCGCATGCCCACTATACGCCCTCGCTCAAAGTCCGTCAACTGCACATACGGTTCACGTCCACGCTGTCGCGGCATGCTACCAGTGTTAAAGACTGCGATGGAGCTCCGTATGCCACGGCAAACTGGCTGACACTGACGGCGGCGGTGCACAAATGCTGCGCAGCTAGCGCCATTCGACGGCCAACACCGTGGTTCCTGGTGTGTCCGCTGTGCCGTGCGTGTGATCATTGCTTGTACAGCCCTCTCGCAGTGTCCGGAGCAAGTATGGTGGGTCTGACACACCGGTGTCAATGTGTTCTTTTTTCCATTTCCAGGAGTGTAGATTGTAAAAAAAACTGATTTGCGTAATTTGCGCAAAACCAGCTTAGTGAAACACGAAAGACAGTAGATATCGTTCTCGCAATATTCAACAAAAATTGTGGGTGAATGCTGCAAAATAAGTAGATATCAGCAATGGTAAGTACACTATCTGATCAAAAGTATTCGGACACCTATTAATAAACGTTAACGAGATGTGTGTTCAGTCTTTGCCTTTGTGATAGCTTGAATTCTATTGGGAGGGCTTTCAATAAGATGTCTGAGTCTGTGGAGGAGTGAAAGCCCATTTGTCTCCCAGGGCTGGTCTTGCGGTTTGATTTGAAAGACTACAGGCGACTGCAAGTTCACATCCTGACAGCAGTCGCTATAACTTATAACCCTTCCATTTGTCTATCTGGTCACGCAACTGCTAAATTAACTCTGCCCTCTGACAGTGGTTTCCATTGATAGTCTGCATTACAGGTTATTACTTTTATCAGAATCTTAAATAAGAACTGAATGCTGAGAAAAATTAATAAAAAGGTAGCCCTGTCATTATTGTGCTCAAGTAGTGATGGGTGGTTAACGTATACCAACACTTGCTTAATCTTTTATAACAATGGAAAGAGCTCATTAATCAGAAAATAAGAGAAACAACACAAGTTAAGCGAGATGACAAATCATGAACTGTTGGCAATACAAATAGAGGTAACAAATAATCGGCACTTCAGTGGGTGGCGTTTGGTTGGCAAAGACTAAGGTTTATCTGTGTGATCTATTTACCATAGCTGAAATGATGGATAACGGAATCTGAAACTATCTAATGCTGAATCGACTTTCATGGGTTTATTCTACACAGAAGCTACACTACGTCCATGCAGCTTAGGACAAGTGGCGAGACTGGGATTCTGTTTGCCCTAACAAGCCGGTGCAGCAATACTATGCCCCTTTCTCGATGCGTAGGGTTGTCTCAGGTGACAGTCGTGACAGAAGCGTTGGCAGAGTAGCGATGTGTGGCGCCTGTAATTCGTTATTGTGGGCACAAAATATGCAAAGTCGCTGACAGGCGATAAGTCAGATGGATGGCAATTACTCTCTGATAGATCCCTGAAACCTTGGCATATTCCAGCATGTGACACTCTCTTCGCCGGTGATACGAACAAGGTTGTCCTCGGCACAGCGTGTTGTCCGAGATGATTCATGTCCAGACTGTTTGTATAGCTAAAACTTCACCACAGGCTACACAGTCAGGACCAGTGCCAGTGCGAAGTCACGCTCAGGATGAGTGCCTCAAGAACAACCCACTCACAACAAGAGTCAAGACCAGAATTTCCTCTCCTGACCAGAGTCTGAATCAAAAATTCCTTTTCCTCCCCTCTTCACCTTTCCATCAAAGCTCCCTAAAATCTAAAAGTGCACCAATGCAGCAGTCCCCACAGTTTCTTCACCGTGAGATTGGTGACAGTCTTGCAGCGAACATCAGAAGGTTGTCTCTCCGATAAATGTTGGAAATTTTTTGTATAAGAGTATTTGTCAACACGATTCTTCTCCCATGGTTAGGCGACTCTCATTTATAAACTATAATCAGGAATACTCTAAGGGAGGGCTTCCCAACCTTTTCAGCTGGCGGACCCCTTCTTCAGTCGAAAATCCATGGCGGACCCCTCGTCAGTCAAGAGCACAGTAACTTTAAATTTCAGAGCGAAACCCATGGGAACTGAAAACTTTTTAATGCACGTGCCACGTTCCCAATTCGTCTAGCATGCAAGAAACAATATCATGAACACACGCCTTTATGAGATTTTCTGCAATGGTGTGAGCTTTGCCTGTTTTTGCCACTCGATAATTAACCAAGAAAGAAGCTTTTAATGAATTTTTATTAATTGTTTTTGCATAGGTTTTCATGCAATACTGAGAAGCAGCTAGTTCAGCACTCTTCCTTTTGAAAAAATGGATGTTTTTAGCCTGGAAATCCGGGTGAGTACCTTCAAAATGACGGTGCAATTTAACTGGAACCATTGAACTGTTCGAAACGATTCGCGCACAAATTACACACTGAGCTTTACCCTTCTTTGGCTCAATAAAGCCCTTTCATAAATAGCTTTCGTTGTACTTACGCTTCTTGGTTATTCCACTTCCACAGGATATTGCAACATTTTTATCCAATAATTTTAGTCATTATTTTACACGATTTGGTGAAATGTGGCCGCGGACTCCCTAGAAAGAGCCGGCGGACCCCTAAGGGGTCCGCGGACTACACGTTGGGAAGCCCTGCTCTAAGGTGACTTTTGAATATGATAGCGCTTCCACTGCAAGCAGCGATTAAAAAAAAAGGTATGTTCAGTGGTTCTTAATATGCAAGTGTTTCAAAATGTGGTAACGAGTGGCTAGCGCTAGCACGCATTGCGACTGAATTAAATATCAGATCCGTTGCTAATCCTAAATTACTCGTAGTTTCAACCATTTATCGCTTCTTTCTCTCTGGGGAAGGCAATAGTACACCATAATGGAAGCATGCCTACTAAAGTACTGTAGTATTCAGATCAACTTTCGGATTGATCGCCTTTTTTAATACTCATTAACGGTAGCTACTACAGATGATGTTTCTAGTTTGTGTATAAATAATTTTTACCTCGCTTTTGAATAAAAATTGGTCATCTGCTAAATGTAATACCAAAAATGACGCCTCGCGGGGTAGCTGCGCGGTTTTGGCCGTCTTGTCACGGTCCGCGCGGCTGCCCTCGTCGGAGGTTCGAGTCCTCCCTCGGGCATGGGTGTGTGTCGTTGTCCTTAGCGTAAGTTAGTTTAAGTTAGATTAACTAGTGTGTCAGCTTAGCGACCGATGACCTCGGCAGTTTGGTCCCATAAGAACTTACCACAAATTTTCTAATTTTTCCCAGATGTGACTGAATAGTTAAGTTGCTGAAAGCCGAAATAAATAAATAATTTGGCAGATTGAGGAGCATCCGTAGCTACTTCTCGAACCCGACTGTACACAGTCTGCCGGGAAGGGGCTGACACAGAGGCCTCGAGGTCACTGACCAACGTGCTGTGCGGTGTTGGTCTTCGGGTACTTCAGCCAAGATAATTATCCTAGAACTAAGTTGTAATACACGGGAGAACTTTTTCCGTTGATTATTCTTCTTTCCCCTGATACCCCCTCCACAGTTTAAAAGTGCCAGTACGGGTGCTAATCGAATCGCGGCCCATTTCACACTGGCTGAGCCCGGCCTCTAATTTGCTAAACGTCCGGCCAAAGGTTATGCCAGCCAAATGTTTCCTAGTGTCATTCTTCCTTACGCCACGCATATTGTGAGCTAAATTCACGCAAAACGCTGACATCACCGGCATCGGTAAAACATCCGCTGACGTCGTCAGTTCCAGGCACAGCAAGAAATTTCGTTCAATAGTTGTAGTTCTATGTTGTCCAGACGTAGTTCAGTTCGCTCACTGACGCCATAATCCGGCTTTATGTCACTTAAAATTATGGACATTAGTGTACATCTAACTTCATACATACCTCATTGAGTCTGACACCCTGCTGTGCTTTACTTGACTGTTTGATACAGTTTCTATATACACTCCTGGAAATTGAAATAAGAACACCGTGAATTCATTGTCCCAGGAAGGGGAAACTTTATTGACACATTCCTGGGGTCAGATACATCACATGATCACACTGACAGAACCACAGGCACATAGACACAGGCAACAGAGCATGCACAATGTCGGCACTAGTACAGTGTATATCCACCTTTCGCAGCAATGCAGGCTGCTATTCTCCCATGGAGACGATCGTAGAGATGCTGGATGTAGTCCTGTGGAACGGCTTGCCATGCCATTTCCACCTGGCGCCTCAGTTGGACCAGCGTTCGTGCTGGACGTGCAGACCGCGTGAGACGACGCTTCATGCAGTCCCAAACATGCTCAATGGGGGACAGATCCGGAGATCTTGCTGGCAAGGGTAGTTGGCTTACACCTTCTAGAGCACGTTGGGTGGCACGGGATACATGCGGACGTGCATTGTCCTGTTGGAACAGTAAGTTCCCTTGCCGGTCTAGGAATGGTAGAACGATGGGTTCGATGACGGTTTGGATGTACCGTGCACTATTCAGTGTCCCCTCGACGATCACCAGTGGTGTACGGCCAGTGTAGGAGATCGCTCCCCACACCATGATGACGGGTGTTGGCCCTGTGTGCCTCGGTCGTACGCAGTCCTGATTGTGGCGCTCTCCTGCACGGCGCCAAACACGCATACGACCATCATTGGCACCAAGGCAGAAGCGACTCTCATCGCTGAAGACGACACGTCTCCATTCGTCCCTCCATTCACGCCTGTCGCGACACCACTGGAGGCGGGCTGCACGATGTTGGGGCGTGAGCGGAAGACGGCCTAACGGTGTGCGGGACCGTAGCCCAGCTTCATGGAGACGGTTGCGAATGGTCCTCGCCGATACCCCAGGAGCAACAGTGTCCCTAATTTGCTGGGAAGTGGCGGTGCGGTCCCCTACGGCACTGCGTAGGATCCTACGGTCTTGGCGTGCATCCGTGCGTCGCTGCGGTCCGGTCCCAGGTCGACGGGCACGTGCACCTTCCGCCGACCACTGGCGACAACATCGATGTACTGTGGAGACCTCACGCCCCACGTGTTGAGCAATTCGGCGGTACGTCCACCCGGCCTCCCGCATGCCCACTATACGCCCTCGCTCAAAGTCCGTCAACTGCACATACGGTTCACGTCCACGCTGTCGCGGCATGCTACCAGTGTTAAAGACTGCGATGGAGCTCCGTATGCCACGGCAAACTGGCTGACACTGACGGCGGCGGTGCACAAATGCTGCGCAGCTAGCGCCATTCGACGGCCAACACCGCGGTTCCTGGTGTGTCCGCTGTGCCGTGCGTGTGATCATTGCTTGTACAGCCCTCTCGCAGTGTCCGGAGCAAGTATGGTGGGTCTGACACACCGGTGTCAATGTGTTCTTTTTTCCATTTCCAGGAGTGTATGATGTGAAATTTTGCAGTTATGAGCTCGGTGGCCCAGTGGTAAAGTGCAAGACTACAAATCCCCGGTCAGTCCTATGATTTTTATCTGTCACTCATCACTTCTTTCATCCTTGTCGTTTTTTTTTGATGATCAGTCTTCTGACTGGTTTGATGCGGCCCGCCACGAATTCCTCTCCTGTGCAAACCTCTTCATCTTAGAGTAGCACTTGCAGCCTACGTCCTCAGTTATTCAAAAATGGTTCAAATGGCTCTGAGCACTATGGGACTCAACATCTTAGGTCATAAGTCCCCTAGAACTTAGAACTACTTAAACCTAACTAACCTAAGGACATCACACACATCCATGCCCGAGGCAGGATTCGAACCTGCGACCGTAGCAGTCCCGCGGTTCCGGACTGCAGCGCCAGAACCGCTAGACCACCGCGGCCGGCCTCAGTTATTCGCTGGACGTATTCCAATCTCTGTCTTCCCCTCTACAGCTCCCTCTACTAACATGAAAGTTATTCCCTCATGTCTTAACAGATGTTCTATCATCCTGTCCCTTCTCCTTATCAGTGTTTGCTACATATTCCTTTCCTCTCCGATTCTGCACAGAACCTCCTCATTCCTTACGTTATCATCCATCTAATTTTCAACATTCGTCTGTAGCTCCACATCTCAAAAGCTTCTATTCTCTGCTGTTCCGATTTTCCCACAGTCCATGTTTCACGACCATACAATGTTGTACTCCAGACGTACATTGTCAGGAATTTCTTCCTCAAATTAAGGCCAATATTTGATATTAGTAGACTTCTCTTGGCCGAGATGCTAGTCTGCTTTTGATGTCCTCCTTGCTCCGACCGTCATTGGTTATTTTACTGCCTAGGTAGCATAATTCCTTAACTTCAATCCTGATGTTAAATTTCTCGCTGTTCTCATCTCTACTACTTCTCATTACCTTCGTCTTTCTTCGATTTACTCTCAGTCCATACTCTCTACTCATTAGACTGTTCATTCCGTTCTGCAGATCATGTAATTCTTCTTCACTTTCACACAGGATAGCAATGTCATCAGCGAATCGTATCATTGATATCCTTTCACCTTGAATTTTAATTCCACCCCTGAACCTTTCTTTTATTTCCATCATTACTTCCCCGATGTATTGATTGAAGGTTACAGCCTTGTCTTACACCCTTTTTAATATGAGCACTTGGTTCTTGGACATCCGCTTTTATTATTCCCTCTTGGCTGTTGTACATATTGTATATGACCCGTGTCTCCCTATAGCTTACCCTTACTCTTCTCAGAATTTCGGACATGTTGCACCATTTTACATTGTCGAACGCTTCTTCCAGGTCGACAAATCCTATGAACGTGCCTTGATTTTTCTTTAGTCTTGCTTCCAATATTAACCGCAACGTCAGAATTGCCTCTCTCGTTCCTTTACCTTTCCTAAAGCCAAACCGATTGTCATCTAGCGCATCCTCAATTTTCTTTTCCATTCTTCTGTATATTATTCTTGTAAGAAACTTGGATGAATGAGCTGTTAAGCTGATTGTGCGATAATTCTCGCAACTGTCAGTTCTTGCCGTCTTCAGAACTGTGCGGATGATGGTTTGCCGAAAATCAGATCGCATGTCGCCAGACTCATACATTCTACACACCAACGTGGATAGTCGTTTTATTGCCACTTCTCCCAACGAATTTAGAAATTCTGAAGGAATGTTGTGTACCCCTTTTGCCTTATTTGATCTTAAGTCCTTCAAAGTTCTTTTAAATTCTGATTCTAATACTGGATCCCCAATCTCTTCTAAATGGACTCCTGTTTCTTCTTCTATCTCATCAGACAAATCTTTCTCCTCATGGAGGCTTTCAATGTATTCTTTCCACCTATCTGCTCTCTCCTCTGCATTTAGCAGTGGAATACCCGTTGCACTCTTAATGTTATCACCCTTGCTTTTAATGTCATCGGAGGTTGTTTTGACTTTTCTGTATGTTGAGTCTGCCCTTCCGACAATCATTTCTTTTTCGATGTCTTCACTTTTTTTTTCTGAGTCATTTCGTCTTAGCTTACCTGCACTTCCTATTTATTTCATTCCTCAGCGACTTGTATTTCTGTATTCCTGAGTTTCCCGGAACATTTTGTACTTTTTCCTTTCATCGAGCAATTGAAGTATTTATTCTGTTACCCATGGTTTCTTCGCAGCTACCCTCTTTGTACCTATGTTTCCTTTCCGAACTTCTGTGATGGCCCTTTTTAGAGATGTCCACTCCAACTGTTTTGCCTGCTGAACTATCTCTTATTGCTGCGTCTATAGCCTCAGAGAACTCCAACCGTATCTCGTCATTCCTTAGTACTTCCGTATCCCACTTCTTTGCGTATTGATTCTTCCTGACCAATGTCTTAAACCAGCCCACTCTTCATCACTACTATATTGTGATCTGAGTCTATATCTGCTTCTGGGTATGCTTTACAATCCAGTATCTGATTTCGGAATCTCTGTCTGACCATGACGTAATCTAACTGAAATCTTCGGGTATCACTCGGCCTTTCCAATTATACCTCCTCCTCTTGTGAATCTTGAACAGAGTATTCACTATTACTAGCTGAAACTTGTTACAGAACTCAAGTAGTCTTTCTCCTCTCTTATTCCTCGTCCCAAGCCGATATTCGCCTGTACCCTTTTCTTCTGCTCCTTCCTCAACAACTGCATTCCAGTCCCACATGACTAATAGATTTTCATCCCCCTCTACATACTGTATTAACCTTTCAATATCCTCATACACTTTCTCTGTCTCTTCATCTTCAGCTTGTGACGTCGACATGTACACCTGAACTATCGTTGTCGGTGTTGGTTTGCTGTCGATTCTGATAAGAACAACCCTGTCACTGAACTATTCACAGTAACATACTCTCTACCCTACCTTCCTATTCACAACGAATCCTACGCCTGTTATACCATTTTCTGCTGCTGTTGATATTACCCTATACTCCTCTGACCAGAAATCCTTGTCTTCTTTCCACTTGATTTTATTGACATCAATGTTCATTGATGTGAAAAATGGCGAGTTGTACCGTGATTTGGAATCTAGGCTTAACTATGGGTTCCTCCGTAACTGGATAGATAAGTCAATTTAAAGGTCAGAGGAAGGCAACGGCTTACCGCCTCCAACAAGACCATGCCTAGTAAAGCACAGTGATGTTCGAAACAATCTTGGGACTGATGACTGCTTTAGGTTTCACCTGTCAGGGAAGAGAGGAAGAACCAAAGACTATGCCAATAGGATTATGAAGGAAGCGCCATACCGTATCCCAAGAGCGAGGTTTGCTAACTATAAGCAGAGACTGAAGATGACGATAAGGCGAACTTTGAAATATTTAATTGATTGTCCGTCGAAAGAGGAGAAATGTTTCAGAAAAAAAATGTTAATCGAATCTTATTATCTTGAAATGGACCTTTGAGATGGTATAACTCGCTCATTGCGAATGTTTTGATAATTCTGTACGTGACAGAAAAAAATGAAAATATCTGTTGACAATAATGACCTAGGGATGAAAAGTATTAGCCCATCTTTTTGTAACATTAGCTCTTTTCTACAGCCATCTGACTTTGTGTACGCTTTCTGCGTATTATCTCTGTATAAAATAAGGATACCAAGTGATTCAGTTAATGCTGATCGTCGTTACTTAGCGTGCAGTTCAATTTCAGACCGATACCACCAAGTTACTAAACCTTCGTAAGTACTTATGTATAACTGTGTTAAGCATGTTGCATCGTTCAGTGCTAGGTAGCATAATGCAGAATGAGGCCAAAATTCAGTTGCGTCAACGAAACTGAAGAAGTTTGGCGAGAATCCCAACATTTGGGCCACGATAGGGCTCCTAGAGGCTTGATTTGACGAATTTCACTGGAACGCTGGGAGTTTTCGAGATATCTTATTAACGCAAAGTACCACTGTAGAAAGAGGAGCCGAGCCAAACATGTCGGGAGCCCAGAAACATTAGAATACAGAAAGAAAGGCTGATCGGGTCATTTGGCGCTAGAATGATGAGTGCTGAGGAACTCCCACTAATTTTTTTAGCACTCATCCATTACTTTTGTATATGCGATTGTTTTTTCCATATTTTCAAAAACGTTCAAATGTGTGTGAAATCTTATGGGACTTAACTGCTAAGGTCCTCAGTCCCTACGCTTACACACTACTTAACCTAAATTATCCTAAGGACAAACACCCACACCCATGCCCGAGGGAGGACTCGAACCTCTGCCGGGACCAACCGCACAGTCCAAGACTGCAGCGCCTAGACCGCTCGGCTAATCCCGCGCGGCCCATATTTTCGTTTTGTTTCCCATACCTACGCAAGACAGATGAAGAAACATCACAACCAGTCCTAAGTTAGGTCTCAAACCCGGACCCTGCGCTGTACTAAGTGAGGTGGCGCAGTGGGTAACAGACTATAATTACATTCGCGAGTACGGTTCTTCAGATCTCTGACCGACCTCCCAAATTTGGATTTAACATGGTTCCGCTAAATCGCTTAAGGAAAATACCAAGGTGATTCCTTTGAAAAGATCATGGTGTACTTCTGTCCCTCAATCCGATCTTGTGCTCCCTCTAACATGACCTCGTTGTGACGGGAACATGGAAATTCGTTCTTTACGAGGTGATTACACCACAGAGAGACAAATGAGGCCGTCCCTGTACCGTTTACAATTTTTACTACCAAATATAATAGTTCATCGTGCGCATTACATGAAACAAGGAGCGGTGACATCTATCTCACAGGATAGTGTAACTCTGGCATCGTAGAAATTCTGGTGACTTACCTACTCCACAGCAACAGTTTCAGACAGGTGCAATGTTGCCAGGGTGCCGCAGGCTGCACGGTAGAGAAAGGAGCATACGTTAGTCTGGGCTATTTCGGGTTCGATCAGCACACGCAGCCGCAGCGGTCTCGTCCGCTGGGTTTCCCGGAACTCAATAGATTTCAGCCTTTCTCCAAATACTTGTCGTAAATATTTTGTTGGCTCTTGAACGAAAGGGCCAATGGGGTGGGGATGTTTACAAACATAGTTACGGCTACTTGCGTCAACGCTGGATTTACGTGCTCACAGAAACGGCAAAAAAACATCCCGACCGATTTCGCTTTTACGAATTTTGCTCCAGCCATTTTGTGGGCGTTGTAGTTTGTGGTTATTGCTTCTGAGCATTAATCCGTATCGTTGGCGCATTTTTTTTTTTTTTTTTTTTTTTTTTTTTTTTTTTTTTTTTTTTTTTGCTGAATAGGTCTCAGTGCACCGAAGGAGCAGCAATGGGTAGCAATGTACGTGATGGGTACCTTCCTTCTCTCTTTTTTCTTTCTTTCCTTTTTTTAGTTACGAGAAACCTCACTCGGATTCTACGAGCATCTGGGTACACACAACAAAATTCTGTACGGGTCGCCTGTGTTTGTTATGGAGATCGGCAAAGCAAGATGTAAAACCAGTACTTGTTAACTGTAGAACTATACTGAAATTTACTCTCTGTTATTATGCAAAAATACATCTTAGATAACAAATTGGCTTAAACTAAAAATATTGAAATCTTAAATTCTATGTACAATTAATATTGGACACCAGTAGCAGCATTAGTAGCAACATTAGTATTAACTGCCGAATAAAAACCCTCAATACCGATCAAATGCCGTGTAATTTGGGTGAAGACAAGTATCAAAGGTAGGTCAAAATTAGTAACCGGGTATTTAACTGGTCACCTACACCAAGCATCGGAATTTTTCAATGTCAATAAACTTTACCAACAGCCGTACACTTAAAGATATTTTATTTTACTCTCAAAGCAACCAGTTTCGGCAATTCATTTTGCCATCTTCAGGTCCCATACGCTTTTTTCAAATCAACAAACTCATCGTATAGCGCCGCAAAGCTGAATATCGTAAATTCCAGTCGTTGTGCATGTGCTCCATACGAAAGCGTGAGTTGCTGTCACATTTTCGTATGAAACAGATGCACAACGATTCGAATTCACATATTCAGTTTTATGGCGCTATACGATAAATTCGTTGACTTGAAAAAAGCGTATGGGGCCTGAATATGGCAAAATGAATTGCCGAAGCTGTTTGCTTTGAGAATGAAATAAATTACCTTAAAGTGTACGGCTGTTGGTAAAGTTTATTGACATTGAAAAGTACGCACCAGCCGATGTCCCCTGACCGTAATGGACCAAAAGAGAAGCATCGTAATGGTGGAACCTTAGGAAAAAGCTTGGAAAATATCATGCACGAATTCGCCAATCTGCCTACAGCAGCGTCAGGAGACGCGCGTTTGAAACGCTTGGCAGGGACAGAATTGGATGCGACATTGTACTATACATACTTTTCCCAAAATTTATCTTAAAAGACTGGGTGGACAACCCCTTCGCAAGGGTGAACATATATGACCAGCTAGCGATTATCATCGACAAACTATTAGGTTTACTAACAGTAGAGACAGGAGTCAGCGCCCACAAAGACTGTTATGCGTATCGACTTCAGAAGATAATTTACGCGTCTCGTCCGACGCTAAGACCATTGCGTAACAAGCGAGGTGCATTGTCAGAAGAGGGTACGCGCTCCGGGCTTCCTGCAGACTCCGTTCTGCTGCGGTTGGGATGACAGGTGCATCACATCGTCCGAGAGAATCTGTTCAGCAACTGGAAACTTACTCCAAAGTTGAAGTACGCGGGACAGTACGATTCTTGTAGGCAAAACGTCTAAATTGCACACGTACTGTCAATCACATTAATGTGACCAACTGTCAGAGCCTGAATAACCACATTAACGTGCAGCAAGGCATTCAGTGACTTTCTGGAAGGTACCGACAGGGATGTGGAGCCATGCCGACTCCAGAGCAGTGGCCAACTGCATTAGGGTTCTCGGTTGAGAATTCATGGCGCGAACAGATCGATAGAGATGGTCCCACATATTCTCGATTGATCTTCAACAGGGGAATACGGTAAAGCCATCCTGGTGATGTTCGAACCAGACACTTTCATTGAGAGCTGTGTGCCACGTTGCATTGTCCTCCTGGTAGATGCCATCGGCCGAAGCTCAAAATGGCTCTGAGCACTATGGGACTTAACATCTGAGGTTATCAGTCCCCTAGAACGTAGAACTACTTAAACCTAACTAACCTAAGGATATCACACACATCCATGCCCGAGGCAGGATTCCAACCTGTGACAGTAGCAGTCGCGAGGTTCCAGACTGAAGCGCCTAGAACCGCTCAGCCACCGCCACCGGCATAGGTCGAGGAAAAACAAACTGCATGCAGGAGTGGACATGCTCCCCAAGGGTAGATGCATATTTGTGTTGATCTATTGTACCTACTAGAATGACGAGATCACCAAGGGAATGCTGCGAAAACATTCCCCAGGCCATAAACTTCCTCCTACGGCCATAGCCCTTTCGTAGATTGTTGCTAGGTGCTTGCTTTCAGACGTTTAATGTTGTACACGCCAACAGCCATTTGTTCGATGAAGCATAAAACGTGATTTATCTGAAAAGGCTACCTGCCACCACTCAGTGGACGCCCAGATGCATAATGACGTGTAAATTTCAGCCATCGTTGCCAATGAACAGCAGTCAACATGGGTGCATGAACCAGGTGGCTGCTGCGGAGACCCGTACACAGCAACGTTTGCTGAATGGTCTTTAAGGAGACACCGTTGGTAGCCTCTTGGTTCATCTGGGCTGTCGTTGGTCAACAGTGGCACGTCTATTCGCCCGCACACGTCCCCGTAGCTGTCATTCATGCCTTATCTATTGCCCGTGGGCGGCCACATTTGCCTCTGTGCAGCCATTTTGCCATGCACGGTATATTTCAAGCACGCCGGCACACGAACAGTTTATAAATATAGCCTTTTCGCAATTGTTTCCACCCTTGGCCGAAAACCAAGATTACGTCTTTTTGGAAGTCATATAAAGGGCAGCTCGTTTTGTATTATCACGTAATAGGGGAGAGAGTGTGTCAGATATGATACGCGAGTTGGGATGGAAGTCATTAAAGCAAAGACGTTTTTCGTCGTGGCGAGATCTATTTACGAAATTTCAGTCACCAACTTTCTCTTCCGAATGCGAAAATATTTTGTTGAGCCCAACCTACATAGGTAGGAATGATCATCAAAATAAAATAAGAGAAATCAGAGCTCGAACAGAAAGGTTTAGATGTTCGTTTTTCCCGCGCGCTGTTCGGGAGTGGAATGGTAGAGAGATAGTATGATTGTGGTTCGATGAACCCTCTGCCAAGCACTTAAATGTGAATTGCAGAGTAGTCATGTAGATGTAGATGTAGATGTAGATGTAGATGTAAATCGCTCCGTTTTCGCATTACGACAACAACTGCAACGTTTTCCGCCTTCCCTCCCCCCCCCCCCCCCCCGTCCCCACTCCACGACACTCTTTATGTGCCCTCCACTTCTAGTGCTGTGAGTGGTTATTGCATCTTGAGGTCGAATTAATGAGACTGAGCCGTGTAGATTCACTGTGGAATTCATGCGGTTTATGAACCAAATGCAATGCAGTGTCCAGCCGTAAGAAATGGTGCCAACAGTTTGGCCAAGGACCCACAGTCGTGGATGATCCTGATCGGTATGGAAGACCATCCACATCGACCAAAGACAACAATATCATTCAGTCTTCTCGAAAAGCTGGAAGTACATCTGCAAGGGGGAAAGAGAGTTTCCAACTATGAGGACGTTCAAACAGCGGTTCTCGAACGGCTCCCTGACCAAGCAGCGGATTTCTGTCGTCGAAGAATTGAACGATTGGTAGAATTTTCCGACCGTTGTTTTCAGAGACTTGGTGACTATGTTGAAAAACAGTGCACTGTATCTGTGTGACTTTGAAGTGGGGTGGAGCATTCAACAAAAATTACTTGGCCTATCGCAATAATGTGTAGCTTACTTTTTGAAGTCGCCTCGTAGCATCTTTTAATCACTGGTGTTGAACGAAATGTTAAGAAAGATGAAAACCTACGAAGTATCCAATCCTGTCTCTGAAATTATTTCGACGAAGATTATAACACAGTTCGATCATTAGTCGACGTAGGGATTCATAAATGACCTACACTGAAGGGCCCGCGAGAGCATAAAGAAGTGCGAAACACGACGTGGCATGGACTCGACTAATCTCTGAAGTACTGCTGGAGTTAATTGACACAATAGGTTCGTATGAGCAGTTGCCAGCTGGCTCGTGCGCATGCGCAGAGCTGAATTCGCGTATGAGCAGTGCCTTCCTCCCGCTTCTGGCTACTTGGAGCGTGGCTGTTTAGTGTATGAGCAGTAGCAGCAAGTAGCCAGAAGCTATCCGGTAAAATTTTCCTGGCGCGCCCAAGCTGCCAGATTCGCGCATGCGCAGAGCAAGCTGAGTTATAGTGGGGGGTCCTTCCCCACGTGACCCGTGGCCGTGTATATGTTTCGTGTCTTCGTTTACAGCTCCCACGTCAAATGAAAACAAAACAGATTTCTGTGGCCGGGAGCCATCAAGTGAATTAATATACATTCTCACAACCATGAAAGACCAAAATAAGTTAGTAGTTTCAATTTTATGATTTTATATTATTTCCACGTTATTAGCGATCAACCATTAATGTCTTAATGAAGCTATTTCTGTCCGTTTTATAGAGAAATTTGCTTCAGTTAATTTTTTTTCCGCTGAGGCAGTTAGTTTATTTGAAACGAAGTGTTTCATTCCGCGCTATTGGCTACTTTCAACCTCGTTCAGTTTAAAGCGCAAATTTTCATTTTATGGGACGAATGACGTTATACCATAATAAAGAACCAAACATGAGAATACAGTACTGGACCTCAAAGAAAATTGGTATCACGAGTACCACATGAAAAGCTAATATCAGGTACTTCAGAGTCCATCTGGACATAGAAATGTGCAATTAGAGCGAAATGAAGCATTTTAGTATGGTTTATGAAATTCCGGTGCTGCTGGAGTAGTCTCTGATGTCCTGTTCCTTTTATGACACTGTAAGATCTCTTAATGCTATATACGTACGAACATACGTAAACACTGACTTGAAGCTAAGTAGGCAAATTTGGTCAGTAGTTTTGAACTAAATATTTTGTTTCAAATATAATGACAGCTGTAGCAGAATTTTATAGACCTGCCTTCTGTGAAAGTGTTTTTCGATCACAAGGCACTTGTCTAGTACTTCCTCTGGCCTGAAGTTATTTCTTAATTTGTGTTTACGTCTTAAATTTATAGAATGCAATTCTATGCTAAATTTTAGACTGGCAGCATACCATGTTTTACCGTTTTAACTCCCCACATGGCTTCATATTTATTCCTAGAGTAGAATATAAACTGTCAGTTGTACAGTTTCTTTGCCTCACAGACAACCATGTTAATTTTTTCACATTTTGAAATAGTCATTAAATTTATTGTCCTTTATTCCGGTGTAAGCTACACAAGAAACTGTCTCTTTTTTTGTTGCAAGTAATTTGTATTTCATTCTAGTAGCTTTTTGCAGTGCTGTGTAGATGTAAACGTGTTGGAAATGCTACATAACAATACTGCAGAGTACGACTTTACTTTTCTCTGCCTCGTGATGACTGGGTGTTGTGTGCTGTCCTTAGGTTAGTTAGGTTTAAGTAGTTCTAAGTTCTAGGGGACTGATGACCATAGATGTTAAGTCCCATAGTGCTCAGAGCCATTTGAACCATTTGAACGACTTTACAAAAAAAGTCAAAGTCACCCCTTGGCAAAATTTTATGGTACTTCGAGCTGTGGAGTCTAATTTTGAAATGATATTTTGCCAAGAACTCCTCCCTCATTTGCATCCTTTATCTGTGTGGGATATGATAAAACAATTGCTCCAAGTACAACTCAGTAGGTCCTCTCAACAACATGCCGCACGGGCGGCACGGCTACACATGGTCACGTGATGCCCCACCAGAAATACGCCGAAAAGCGTATGAGCAGAGCAAGCACCAAGTACGGGCTGCCTACGTCATCGTAGCTGCGCATGCGCATTACAGCCTGTTGTCTGGCGCTTTCTGGTAACTGCTCAAACGAACCTCATGAATCCTGCAGGGCTGTCCATAAATCCGTAAGCGTACGAGGGGAGTGGAGCTCTATTCTGAACAGCACGTCGCAAGATATCACAGATATGCTCAATAATGTTGATGTCTGGGGAGTTTAGTGGGCAGCAGAAGTGTTTAAACTCAGAAGAGTGTTTCTGGAGCCGCTGTGTAGCAATTCTGAAACTGTGGGGTGTTGCATTGTTCTGCTGGAACTGTTGAAGTCCGTCGGAATGCACAATGGACGTGAATGGATGCAGGTGATCAGACAGGATTCTTACGTACGTATCACCTGTCAGAGTCGTATCTAGACTTATCAGGGGTCCCATATGACTCCATCTGCACACGCCCCACACCATTACAGAGCCTATCCCAGCTTGAACAGTCCCCTGCTGACATGCAGGGAGCATGGATTCATGATGCTGTCTCCGTACTCGTACACGTCCATCCGCTCGATACAATTTGAAAAGAGACTCGTCCGACCAGGCAACATGTTTCGAGTCATCAACAGTCCAATGTCGGTGTTGACGGCCCCAGGCGAGGAGTAAACCTTTGTGTCGTGCAATCATCAAATCCGAAAGCCCATATCGATGGTCTTTCGTTGAATGGTTCGCACGCTAACACTTGTTCATGGCCCAGCATTGAAATCTGCAGGAATTTGCGCATGGGTTGCACTTCTGTCACGTTGAACTATTATCTTCAGTGGTTGTTGGTCCCGTTCTTGCAGGATCTTTTCCCAGCCGCAGCGATGTCGGATATTTGATGTGTTATTGGATCACTGATATTCACGGTACATTCGTGAAATGGTCGCACAGAAAAATCCCCACTTCATCGCAACCTCGGAGATGCTGTGTCCCACCTCTCGTGCGCCGACCATAACACCACGTTCAAAGTGACTTAAATCCTGATAATGAGCGATTGTAGCAGCAGCAACCGATCTAACAGCTGCACTAGACACTTGTTGTCTTATCTAGGCGTTGCCGACCGCAGCGCCAAATTCTGCCTATTTACATATGTCTGTATTTTAATATGCATGCCTACACCAGTTTCTTTGGCGCTTCAGTGTATTGTAAGGTGGCAACGGCCTTGCACCTTACATGAGTCCATTTAACGTGACACTTTAGGTTTTGTTGGAGTAATACTCTAAATTACGGTGTAGGAAATCTATGTGGAAACGCATCGGCACGCGAGAATTCCGCGATTTTGTAATTATAAGATTTTGCGGAAAGGCAGTACGCGAGACAGAGCTCGGCTACGTCCCCGCCTAACCGCCGAAGGCCACAGCCTGACGGTATGAATGGTGAACTGGGGGATTTCTGTAATCCGTTTAGAGAGGCCACAGCGGCCGCCAACCTCTGAGGGACGCGCGGCTGCAGGTGTTCGAGTGTTCACCAAAACAGAGCAGTGGATAGCTGGACGGGCTTTCCTGTGCGTGCTGTCGCTTATGCCCCACTAATTTTACTCAAGTGGGGCAGGCCAGGAGTTCCGAATAACAAAGTTTCAATGCAAGAATCTGTGTTCGCTACGATGGGAAATCTCGAGTGGTCTCTTGGGAGAAAACTTCCAGTAAACATGTTATTGCCCACAGCTGTGGTTCTTCCCAGCCGGCGAGGTCAGAGCTTGCTTGTGAAATTTTGTAAAAATAAAAGAATTGTGGAAAAGCGTTCTATTCCCAGGCGGTACATTGGTCGGCACTGGCAAACTGGGTGTTTTGAGAGCTTCTAGTGATGTGAGTCGCTCGGTAAAAGTTGAGGTGAGAAAACAAAGGTGAAGAGCGATCTTGCTGGACTCTCAGTGGAGGTCTTCCGTTCTGGGCTCTCGTACTGAGAGGACGTTAGCCGCGCCAGCTCATTGCTAACAGAAACAGTGTCGCAATTAGAGAAGTTTACGGACAGCAGTCTGGTGTTCGAATACTGTAGGATTGTACTTTCCGAGACGCCACACGCCGATTGCACGGCCGCGCCGTCGCCGTCGGAGACCGCCGCTACAACAGAGATATTACGGTGAGATCTCTCCCGCTTCGACCTGTGTTAGGAGTAACGTTAAATAGTTGGATCAATTGCAATTGCTGTTTCTGCAGAGGTTTCACAGTACTTTGGAGTGTAGTGGTTCTTCGTATATATGTTATAAGAGATCGCGTTTTGGACCGATTTCAACACAGTTAATGCGAATGCCAGTTAGGAGGATAATTTGTAAATTGTGCATTGTGTTTTATTCAGCATTGATCTGAAGGTTATAATAAAATTATTGTGATTCAGTAGAGCCTTTACTTTCAGTAGTTGACCCTGAATTCACCCTTTTGCTTTATTTTATTTTTGTGTATGTGTTTGATGTCATTGAACACCCTAAGTGTTCGTGATCGTTCATGTTTGTAAGTAAAAATAGGTGTGATTTATCGTCAACATTACCACCGCAGATTAATTAGGGGTGACAGGGCCACATGTAAATCTAGCGTTATCCATTTTTGCGTACAGTTCCACTCCCAATTTCTCTGTAAGTTGTTTGTCAGGGGCGAACACACGCAAAAATCGGACAAGCAATTGGTGGTGTGTTACATATGGCTGACCCATGCCTAAGATTAGTAATTTTGGGATCCGCCTGAGATGCAGTTAGGAGAAACCTCAGTTTTGTTTTTCATTGTGATCCAACTTGTCTGATCATTTTGATAGTATAATCACAGATAAAAACAAGTAGCATAAGTTGTGTGTTTTTTGTTGTTGTGTTTTTTGCTTCTATGCTGCAAGCGCGTTGTTCCTTTGTTGTTTTGTTGTGTGTGCTAATGTTACTTGTTCTCAGCAAATGCTAAACACTAAGTTCACAACCGTTTGTGTGTCAATCCTATTAGAAAGTATAAGTTGGTGGCATTTCTGTTCACTGTGCACACCCAGTTTAGCATTTTGTTTTGTGATTGGTGTTTTGTTCCTTTTTATTGTTAAGACTAAAATATATGTGGTTGTCGAGTGTACGATTCACATTAAAGTACACATGTTGACGAGAGCGAAAGCCAGGGTCAGAGCAGAGCAGAATCTCGACTCTAATTGTGATAAAATGGGTGAACGTCGCGAGGGTACTGCAAGCGAAAGTGACGAGTGTAAAATGCAGATGCCGGAAGGTGATGATAAGAATAGGTTCAGCCCAGTGGGTAGTAGAATCTACAAGTCCGACAGCGACACTGAGGAACTGAGGCACGTGGAGGCTGATGTCGCAATCCATAATTATGGAGGATACGGCCCACGGAGTCATAGTGCCACTGAAACGAATTATTTCCGACCCCAGTCGAGTGGTTCAGTCCGGAGCGACCCTTCTGGTGGCCGGAAACATTACGTTTCTAGACACAGAAAGGTTACAGGAACACGGGAAACGGTGCTCACTGTAGGACAGAGGGGACAGAAATTCAAAATGGGCCAAGTCTAGAGAACATTATAGAAATTTTGAAAGGAATGCAGACAGAAATAAAAAAAAGACAACATCTCGCTTCACGCCGATCTCAGTACAAAAATATCCGACGTCGAAAAATATAACTTCGATTTTAATACAAAATTATCGAACTCCGAGAAGGCGACCGCGAAAATCATGAGTGAAATGAAAGAGGAGGTAAAGAACCTAGGTGCGAAGTTAGAAAAGGAGGTAGCTATAATTAAAAGTACAGCCAATGATACGAAGCTGATAGCAAGAGGAGGAAAAGAAAATTGCGAAGGAAACTCGCGACTCGACACAGAGTACCACGAAGGTAGGGAAGGCTGTCTTATCTAAATTGCAGAGTCGCATTAAGCGAATTGAGGATAAGTAACAGGAACAGCCGGACGTGGCGCCTCGGGACGCACTAAGAGATGAAGTCCCTGAATTAAAACGAAACCTAGAGAAAGAAGTTATACGCATTATCGGGAAAACCACAATACCAACTGAAGGTAGCCATCGTGACGAAATAGCTGGCAATGATAGCAACAGGAAGGTAGTGAGTGCTGAACAAATAGTTCTATCAGCTCGTAAACCGACTTCTCTGTCCGGTAATTTGGACGGCTCGAGTAACACGGCGGAAGCCGGTAGCAGCGGAGCACACCGTAACGCCGCGCCGACGCCCGTAGAAAACTCGGTGGGCACGCATACGTCGACGGGGCACAATCACTGTCGCGTAGTACATAGTACGCAACATTTGTCGAGTACCCACAGTGACAGAGAGGAAGACAGAGTTTCTGAACAGGGAAGCTTGCACCTGGAGATACCGATTCAACAAAATGTAGGAAGAAATCAAAACTATCATGGCGAAGATAGATTTGATTTTAATCACTTCATCTCGTTGAAGAAGTTTCAACATTACAGAGATGAAGGCAATAGTCTTCATCCCAAAACATTTATAGGCCAATTTGACCTGTCTCTGCCTCCTCACTGGCCACTCAAGTATAAGCTCGAGCCACAGCGGAATATATGAGGAACTTTGCCAGGACTTGCAGCTCGTATGATGCGATCCGGAATGCCTTCTTGAGCAAATTCTGGCCAAGAGAAACACAGGAACGCATTAAGCAAGAATTAATGATGTCTAGAGATATGCAAGGCGCAGGGTACCGAAGTCCTGTAAAATTCTTCGAGAATATGACAAAGAGGAACCAGTATCTCGACAATCCGTGTAGCGCAGCTGAAATTATACGCCTGTGTTATATGAAGCTACCGATTGCCTACCAGAAAACACTTGCCGGAAGGTGTGGAAGCGACATAGAAGTATTCAAAGGAATATTGAGGGAACTCGAGTTCGCATTTAACAAGGAGCAAGCCCGTGAGAAACGCTGACAGCGGGAATGGCAAAACCGTCGACGTAATAACGGCTCACAGTGGGAGGACAAACAGGTGCATAAGCACAACGGATTTGGTCAGGACAAGAGTAACAGTAAGCCTGGGAATAGGCGCTCTCCCGACAGTAACGAGTGGAATAAGACGTGGGGAAGAGGTCAGCAACCGAATCAGGGTTGGCAAGGTGGTAATAGAAACAATGTCATAGAAGAAGTAGAAACTCGACCACCAAAACCTGGGCCGTCTCAAGATATTGGTGTGGAACATAACTGACTAGGACGCGGAACGGACACGACCCTTAATGCGTCAGTGTCCTCAGTAAAAACCAGTTA
The DNA here is from genome assembly GCF_023864275.1 of Schistocerca cancellata. Taxonomy (NCBI): domain Eukaryota; kingdom Metazoa; phylum Arthropoda; class Insecta; order Orthoptera; family Acrididae; genus Schistocerca; species Schistocerca cancellata. The sequence continues at coordinate 460,956,156 of NC_064627.1, forward strand.
CATAAACATCGTGGAGTACAGTGATGTGACAGAATTACTATTAGAAGAAAAGGAGGGGCAACAGAATAAAGAAGTTTATCCGGTAGTCCAAATTAAGATAGGAGATTTGGTACTGGCAGCAATAATTGACAGTGGAAATCAACTTTCTCGAATTTCCGAGGAAGCGTTCAGGAAATGCAGAAATACGCGGAAGCCACAGACTCTAGGAACACAAAAGACCAAATTCAGGGGTGCGCTTCCAGGAAAATGTGTGGATATTTCACAACAGACACGGTTGGAGTTCGAATCTCAGGGGCATAAATTAACGGCGAATTTGTTTGTAATCCCAAAGCTTTCAATTGATGTCATCATCGGAATAGACTTTGTATCTATGAATAAAGCGATACTCGATTTGGGACGAGGGTAGTTGACGCTAGGAGAAGACGGTAAAATTCATATTCGGTTCGATGAGCAAGCAACCCCAGGTCAAATTCATAAGAGCTGCCTGAGGCTGCAATCCTAAAATCAGGCGGATCTGAGAAATGAATCGCACGATGGAGAGAGTAGAAGAGAGGGCGAATCCATTGAAGCGCAGTTGAAGGAAATCTACAGGGAAATTAATACAAAATTAGAAGAAATAAAAGACATAAGGTACTCTGACAAGGAAGGATTGGATAACGTGATGAAGGACAATGTCTAAGTCTTTCTGCCGAAGACGGGTTCGATCCAAGGTTACCAATACAGATTCGACGTGAAAAAGCACAAACCTTTCCGGGTACCACCATATACCCTTCCCTGGTCATACCGAGAACGCGTTTTGACCGAACTGGAGAGAATGTTACAGGAGGATGTCACTGAACACGCGAAATCTCAGTATAACAGCCCCTTGCGGATTGTGGACAAGAAGAACGGAGAGATTCGGCTCGTGTTAGATTCTAGACAAATTAACACGATTATTGTACCTGAAACTGACAGACCGGAGAGGCTCGACGAGCTACTTCAGAAGTTCCATGGAGTTTCGGTGTTCTCTTCCCTCGATATGCGGTCGAGCTTTTGGCAAATTGTATTAGACCCTGATTGCCGAAAATACACAGAATGTATTGCATTTGGTAGGTGCTACCAATTCAAAAGACTCCCCTTTGGGTTAAACATTTCGTCAGCGGCTTTTATTAGGGATCTCGGAACAATTCTTGATGACAAACTGAGGGATAAAATTACATGTTATGTAGATGACATTCTCATAGCGGAGAATACCTGGGAATCACACAACGCTCTCCTAGGAGAAGTTTTATCCAAGTTGAGAAAACGTGGGGTGACCGTGAACACAAATAAGTCGTGTTTCGGAGAAAGAAAGGTACGTTTTCTGGGACATATCATCTCAGGGGAGGGAATCACACGCGATTCAGAGCAGATAACCATAACCGCAATTGCAGATTTTGCAACACCGATGACCAGAAAACAATTAAGAGGATTTCTTGGCGTTATCAATTTTACAAAAAAATTATATACGTATCGGCATTGGCGACCCCACGACTTTGTCAGTTGACGGGAAAGAACTACTCATGGAAGACTAGCAAGGTGGGTCGCTGTTCTCCAGGAGTATGACTTTACAACGATCTACGTCCCAGCTACGACGAATGTCATTGCGGACGCTCTATCCCGTTCCCCTCTGGGGATAACAGAATCTGTGGCAGAAGAACTCGAACAGGAGCATTTTTCTCTGTTCTACCTTGCGCAAAGTGGAGTTTGAAAATTATATCTCCGTCACAATGTGTGATATTAAGAACGAACAGGACAAAGATCCCGTACTACTAGGGATAAAAGAGAAGTGGAAAGATAGGACCCAAACCAAAATCAGGCAGCACTACCTTTTACGGAAAGGGATATTCTTTTACTAGAGAAACCCTGATGAATCGTTGTGGGTAGTGTGTGTACCGGATGAGGTAATAAACAAGCTCATTTGGTGTACACATCTCAGCTACGCTCATTTCAGACCCAGGAACTGCTTCCTGAAATTAAGGAACGTCTGCCGCTTCAGCAACATGGAGAGAAGAATCCGCAAGGTTCTGTCGGTGTGTAAGAAATGTCAGAAGGCGAAGACAAGTACAGTGACAATGCAAGCACCACTGTACCCTATAGTACCACAGAAATTACGACAGACAGCGGCAACCGACTTGATGGTGCCTTTACAGACCACACAAAGGGGGTATAGATATATTATGATGGTCCTCGAGTTAACCTCCAAATTCATGACTCTGACTCCATTAAAGAGAGCGACTGGGAGAACAGTGAGATTTTGCAGAGATTTCCTCACGCAGGTAGGAACTGTGGCCTGTATTCTATCGGATAACGGGCCACAATATAAGTCGGTGATGTGGAAGGGGACACTGTAGAGGCACAAGATTAAGCCAGTGTTCATATCCCGCTTCCACCCCAGCTCTAACCCGTCTGAAGGACGATGAAAGATCTGCAGCAAGAAGCATGCAACCTGGGATGTCTTCCTAAAAGACTTTCAGGATGTCATGAACGAGCTACCCCTCAGTACCACGTTATTGGCTCCTATCATGGTACTAAACAATAGAGACCCACCAGATAGGCTTCGACAACTGGTCGAGTACGCTCCGAGGACTCGTCAACAACATCGAGCCATCGTTGAGGAAGCTCTGCGCAACATTCGTCTCGCAGGGGAAAGGCGAAAAGTATTCGCAGATAAAGGGACGCGTGTACGCCAATTTGTTGTTGGAGAGAAGGTACTGGTTAAGACGCACCATTTGTCCAACAAACAGAAAAAACAGTGCCACAATTTCTTCGCGGCGTACAGCGAGCCCGTACGCGTTCGGAGAATAGCACACGCGAACGCGCTGGAGGTCGAGTCCGTAAAAACGGGAAAGTCACTTGGAGTGCACCCCATTTCCCACATCAAACCATTAGTGGAATAACGGACAACATGTAAATAATTGCAAATAGTAAACTTAGAATTAGAAAAAAATGGTTCAAATGGCTCTGAGCACTATGGGACTTAACATCTGTGTTCATCAGTCCCCTAGAACTTAGAACTACTTAAACCTAACTAACCTAAGGACAACACATACACACATCCATGTCCGAGGCAGGATTCGAACCTGCGACCATAGCGGTCACGCGGTTCCAGACTGAAGCGCCTAGAACCGCACGGCCACACCAGCCAGCTTAGAATTGGAAGAAGATATTTAGATTAAATAAATTAAGTCTGATGTGTCGTATTTTAGAAGTAAGTAATCGACAAGTATTCCTGACAAACCCTGTTTCTTTGAGAGGTGAGAGGTAGGTATATGTTCTGAGGAGGCTGCGCCAGTAGGTGGCTCTCTGTTGAAAGGCGATAAAAGAGATCACAGTATTCATATCTCCGTCAAAGGAGAGAGCTGAAACTTGAGGTGGCCTGTCCCGCCTGCCGTTGTGGGGACGCACCGTTGCATTTACTCATGACAGAGTGTACAAGTGGTTTTGAGGTGGCCAGCTATGCGCAGTGGCGTACGTAGCGCACCTTAGTACACACAGTTCTGTGAGAATAATGTGTTGAAGCCGCGGAAAGAGCGGGCATTGATAACGGTTTTAAGAATACTTGTTGAGAAATTTAACTTTGCTGAACAACTGTGTGTGCGAGCAGTGGGTTGTGTTTGTTTCCTTTTGTCGTTGCATTACACTAATAAAATTCCTGTCAACCGGTATAAAAAAAAAATGTTCAAATGTGTGTGAAATCTTATGGGACTTAACTGCTAAGGTCATCAGTCCCTAAGCTTACACACTACTTAACCTATATTATCCTAAGGACAAACGCACACACCCATACCCGCCCGAGGGAGGACTCGAACCTCCGCCGGGACCAGCCGCACAGTCCATGACTGCAGCGCTTAAGACCGCTCGGCTAATCCCACTCGGCTCAACAGGTATAATGAGACCATAATATGGTCAAGGACTAACAGGAGAAGAGCAAGAGAATTGTAACTATACCGAACAAGCCTGGCTCATTGGGTGAGATAAGAAACTTGTTGTACCTGCTTGATTCACAGGGACTGCTGCAGGGACATCAGACCTGGTGTAAAACCCCGGAATGCATCGACTAATACCGGGTGGTATATAAAACATTTTTAAAATTTACGTAGCTTGTAGAGATGGCCATCTCTGTGGTGGTTAGAAAGGTGATGGAATCCCGAGCCTCTGAATCCAGAGATCCCTTTCCACTCAAGTCTGATAAAAAAATGATACTAAGACGATTTATTAAGGAGATTTCATTTTGTTCTAATGTTATGTTCTCGATGTATATGTTTTATGAAATGCATTTATATGCAGTGAAAAATAGTTAATGTACGTAAAATTTTGTATATGACGAATATGGAAATGTACGTAAAATTTTGTATATGACGAATATGGAAATTGTGGTCATCCCTTATTGTAGAAAAATAAGTTCCTTATGTAATGTTATTATGTAAATGTGTCAGCAGAGAATTCAGAGGGGGTAAAGTGAGGCGACATGGAAATTGGCGCACCACACTTTCGATGGCACGGGAACGAGGACGGTGGCAATCAGGAGATGAGAGAACAACTGGCCGATGGAATGCAGACCAACTCCTGCAATGACGGAGGCTGTGGTACACTGGCCACTCACTGAAAGCTGACATGCAGAGGTCCATGACGTGTATCTGGGATACACCTGGTCCCTGTATGCACGCGGCGGTTGGGAGGCCAGTTCGAAGAAGCATCATCGGTAACTTCTATTTGTCGCTCGCCGTGTCTGGTGGTGCAACATTACTGCAGAACCTCTTTGTGCCTTACGGCACCTTCACTTAGGACCTGAGCCAGGCAACAGCTCACGTCTTGTGGTACATTGTCCCTACCCACCACTAGCATCAGGTCTTTCCAGATGAGGACAAATCAGAGAATCACCAGTCTCTCATGTGAGGGCACCGACGCCGAGCTCTAATGAAGGAGCGGTCCTTCCAGCTGTCGGGCCAGAAAGTAGCTCACTACACGAAGCAGCACTGTGATCGACACAGTCGGTACTGTTGCTTCCGCATCAAGAAGATGTGGGTCGCCAAGGCGACATCTTGCTACCATTGTTGGTCTCACTGGGCTCTCACGTGCTTCTGATCGTGCTAACCAGTTTCATCGTTCCTTCCATTCCTGCCACATAAACATTCAAATAAGGGTGTGTATGTAGCTACAAACAATTGGACACCAATGCGGTGAAGTTGTCCCTCATAAATATGATAAAAAAAATTTGAATTAACCCCGACAGTCAGACAATCCTGAAATGACTTATATATTTTTTTAAAACTCTGATGTTTGATAATCTGAGACAATCTATGTCTTATGTCTCAAGTGTGATTTTAATTATCATTTTATTTCACTTGTACATTTTATCCATATTGTCATGTTTTGAATGCCTATGTTAGGATAATACACAAAGTACTTATGTGGTCGTTCCATATAACACAAATATCGAGAGGACTTGTCAATTTTGCTTCTCGTATGTGGATTTACACAATTGTACACCAGCCAAGCGCTGGACTTGGGCAGACATTGCTAGGACTGTATAATTAAGACATTTACACCACAAACAAATAAATGTCCAGCAACAGTGACACATAGTGTGTTTACAGAGTGTACTAATGGCTATTTGCCTCACCTTAATTGTAAAAAGAACGACCATGACATTACTGTCACTCTGATTTACATTTAGGTTATAAAATTTTTTATTTATTTCAAATTGTATAGGGACGGATGTTTGAGTTTTCAATGGACCTTCAGCCAAAATAATGGGTTTGCCATTTGGATGAAAAGCACAAAAGTGCGTACATATGTAAATTGACTTTGCGACGTGAGTCCTTGTATTTTACATTTCCTTTTTACTTTAGCCATGAATTGTCCATAATTGGCTGAGAAATTACAGCCAATAATAACAAAATTAATGACCACATCAATAAATGTAAATTCCATCAACGAAGGCATTATCCCAGGGATGAGTGAAAGAATGATTTAGAAAGGGCAGCTGACAGTTAATTATCTGTGAATAACACTCTCGAAACTGTTTTGAATCATTAAAATGATCAACATACTAATTTTGTAATACAGGAGATGACACAAAATGAGTCATCACCTGTACTCCAAAATTGTGTTAAAGGAGGGGGCTATGTAAGGTGGTAACGGCCTTGAACCTTACATGAGTCCATTTAACGTGACACTTTAGGTTTTTTTGGAGTAATACTCTAAATTACAGTGAGGGAAATCTATGTGCAAACGCATCGGCACGCGAGAATTCCGCGATTTTGTAATTATAAGATTTTGCGGAAAGGCAGTACGCGAGACAGAGCTCGGCTACGTCCCTGCCTAACCGCTGAAGGCCACAGCCTGACGGTATGAATGGTGGACTGGGGGATTTCTGTAATCCGCCAACCTCTGAGGGACGCGCGGCTGCAGGTGTTCAAGTGTTTACCAAAACAGAGCAGTGGATAGCTGGACGGGCTTTCCTGTGCGTGCTGTCGCCTATGTCCCACTAATTTTACTCAAGGGGGGCAGGCCAGGAGTTCTGAATAACAAACTTTCAATGCAAGAATCTGTGTTCGCTACGATGGGAAATCTCGAGTGGTCTCTTGGGAGAAAACTTCCAGTAATCGTGTTATTTCCCACAGCTGTGGTTCTTCCCAGCCGGCGAGGGCAGAGTTTGCTTGTGAAATTTTATAAAAATAAAAGAATTGTGGAAAAGAGTTCTATTCCCAGGCGGTACATTGGTCGGCACTGGCAAACTGGGTGTTTTGAGAGCTTCTAGTGATGTGAGTCGCTCGGTAAAAGTTGAGGTGAGAAAACAAAGGTGAAGAGCGATCTTGCTGGACTCTCGGTCGTGGTCTTCCGTTCTGGGCTCTCGTACTGAGAGGACGTTAGCCGCGCCAGCTCATTGCTAACAGAAACATTGTCGCAGTAGAGAAGTTTATGGACAGCAGTCTGATGTTCGAATACTGTAGGATTGTACTTTCCGAGACGCCACACGCCGATCGCACGGCCGCGCCGTCGCCGTCGGAAACCGCCGCTACAGCAGGAATATTACGGTGAGATCTCTCCCGCTTCGGCCTGTGTTAAGAGTAACGTTAAATAGTTGGATCAATTGCAATTGCTGTTTCCACAGAGGTTTCACAGTACTTTGGAGTATATTGGTTTCCGTATATATGTTATAAGAGATCGCGTTTTGGACCGATTTCAACACAGTTAATGCGAATGCCAGTTAGGAGGATAATTTGTAAATTGTGCATTGTGTTTTATTCAGCATTGATCTGAAGGTTATAATAAAATTATTGTGATTCAGTAGAGCCTTTACTTTCAGTAGTTGATCCTGAATTCACCCTTTTGCTTTATTTTATTTTTGTGTATGTGTCTGATGTCATTGAACACCCTAAGTGTTCGTGATCGTTCATGTTTGTAAGTAAAAATAGGTGTGATTTATCGTCAACATTACCACCGGAGATTAATTAGGGGTGACAGGGCCACATGTAAATCTAGCGTTATCCATTTTTGCGTACAGTTCCACTCCCAATTTCTTTGTAAGTTGACAAACTGCCTATTGGCTTCTGTCTCGGGTTCTTCGGCCGACGTTCATCTAATGATTTTACTGACGTTTCGCCAGTACGAGTGTCTGGCATTGTCAAAGCTTCACCCTCCATTGCCGGTGGTGAACTGGAGGCGAGCTCGCGGCCGCAGACTATATGTACCTGGCGCGCCAACGTCCGAGGGCTTCTCCGCGGTCATTTCCGGTGCGGTTCTCCTCTTGCTACCTGCGACGGTCGTTCGCTGCAGTACGGGAAGCCAGGATCCGTTTACCTCAAGGCTTTCCTCTTTCTTATTGAAACTGTTCGCGTGTTTTTGGATTTCTACAGCTTCTCTGAACAAGCGCGTGTGATAGTGCTTCTCTACAGCCAGAACTTCCGTGTCGGCGAATTTTATTACGTGGTCGGTCTCATTCAGTGCGTGCTCTGCCACGGCCGATTTCTCCACCTGCCCCAACCTGCAATGTCGCTTATGCTCTTTGATCCTGGTGTTAATGGATCGTCCAGTCATTCCGACATAAAATTTTCCGCATGTGCAAGGTATACGGTATATTCCCGACTTTTCTCCTTCGCCGATCTAAGACACTCTTTGATCTTCATTGTCGGTTTGAAAATCGTCTTTACGCCGTGTTTGCGCAATATACAGCCGATTCTGTCCGTCACTCTGGGAATGTATGGCAGATAGGCCGTACCCGACATTTCTTTTTCTGGTTCCTTACTTCGCCGAGTGTTTGGCTCTGTTACACTTCTAATGTAATTTGTGGAGTACCCATTGCTCCTCAGAACAGTTTCCAGGTGTTGCATTTCTCGTTTGAGGTGTTGAGGCTCACATATTCGTCCTGCTCTCGTTACGAGCCTCTTTTCTGGCTCGGGTGGTGGTTTGACAGTTTGTGCAGGTATCGGTCCGTGTGTGTCGGTTTTCGATACACGCTGTGTCCCAGGTTTTCGCCGTCCCTTGTGACCAGCGCATCTAGAAATGGCAGTTTCTTGTCCTTTTCTACTTCCATGGTAAATGTTATGTTGGCATGGAGGCTGTTCAAGTGTCTCAGGAATTCACCGAGCTGTTCTTCACCATGGCTCCACACCACGAAAGATCAAAGAGTGTCTTAGATCGGCGAAGGAGAAAAGAGACCCACTTGCAATGTCGGGAATATACCGTATACCTTGCACATGCGGAAAAGTTTATGTCGGAATGACTGGACGATCCATTAACACCAGGATCAAAGAGCATAAGCGACATTGCAGGTTGGGGCAGGTGGAGAAATCGGCCGTGGCAGAGCACGCACTGAATGAGACCGACCACGTAATAAAATTCGCCGACACGGAAGTTCTGGCTGTAGAGAAGCACTATCACACGCGCTTGTTCAGAGAAGCTGTAGAAATCCAAAAACACGCGAACAGTTTCAATAAGAAAGAGGAAAGCCTTGAGGTAAACGGATCCTGGCTTCCCGTACTGCAGCGAACGACCGTCGCAGGTAGCAAGAGGAGAACCGCACCGGAAATGACCGCGGAGGAGCCCTCGGACGTTGGCGCGCCAGGTACATATAGTCTGCGGCCGCGAGCTCGCCTCCAGTTCACCACCGGCAATGGAGGGTGAAGCTTTGACAATGCCAGCCACTAGTGCTGGCGAAACGTCAGAAAAATCATTAGATGAACGTCGGCCGAAGAATCCGAGACAGAAGCCAATAGGCAGTTTGTCAACAAGTGGCCACGAAAGCCTTAACAATTTTGTCTTTGTAAGTTGTTTGTCAGGAGCGAACACATGCAAAAATCGGACGAGCAACGGGTGGTGTGTTACAGTATATGGATATATTAAACACTGAACACACACAGGCACAATACGCCCAACAAAGCAAAGGCTACCGGGCCCGCTGCGGGTATTATTAAATTTCTACGTGACTGCGAAAAGGCACAGATTGTTCCACTTGTTAAGAAGAACCCAAGGACAGTTGTACAGAACTACAAATATATCTCTCTGATATAGGATTGATAGAAAAGATACAGCACAGCGAAGAAGAGTAGCACGATTCCTCATTGGCTCGTGCAGTATGCGCGAAACGTGATACGGATGCTGATCAAACTCCGGAGAAAGACGCTACAGGAGACGCACTGTATATCACTGCGAGGTTTACTGTTAAAACTTCGGTATGATACGGTCGAAGAAGAGTCAGGCAGTGTATTACTTCCTCCTATATACGTCCCGCGAACGGACAGGACAATCAGACCAGTTTGAGCTTATGCGTGGGTTTAGCTACAGTCGTTCTTCCTGCGCAACATACGCGAATGGAACAGGAAAGGAAAGAGGTAGTAGTGGAACCAGAAGAAAACTCCGCCACATACAGTAAAGTGACTCGCAGAATGTAGATATACTGAGTTTTACTATTAATAAGGTGAACGAGGTACACATCGCTGCAACAAGATCAAAGAGATTTCAGAGCATTCTATTGCAGTGAACAGAGAGGAGGGGTGCTATTACAATAAAACTGGGGGATATCGAAGAAGATGTACAAAGAGTTTCTTTGACACAATCAATACTCGCAATTTCTGAAAACGACTTAGGTAATGTCTGTAGGTCTCTAAGGCTTTGTGAGGATGAATTCGTAGTGCAAGTGAAAATGTTAGCTTAAGAAAACAGTTAGAAACCGAGGGAGCATTAAAAAAAAATCACTTTCTGTATCATCTTTTGGCTATTCCGCAAGTGAAACAATACCTAGAGAATTCTTGTCAGGTAATTCTCTTCAGTGTCGACTGGTATCTCGCACAAAAGACTTTCCACACGATCCTGCAAGACGAAATCAAGTGGTGTTGATCGGCTGCACGACCTGGCCATGAAATTGGACTCCCTCTTCCTATTCACATTTCAGAAAACGTTTGATGCACGACAAGTAAATGGAAACTACAGGGATGCCGATAGGTTGTATCGGACACAGTACCAGCGTATGAGACATATGACGCACATCACGTTTCCAAAACTGCGTAAGGAAAGCAAGACAGCTGGTACCATAACACTACGAGCAATGAGGAAAATGAAGTGAACAAAAAAAAAAAAAAATAAAAAATGGCTCTGAGCACTATGGGACTTAACATCTGAGATCATCAGTCTCCTAGAACTTAGAAGTACTTAAACCTAACCAACCTAACGACATCACACACATCCATGTCCGAGGCAGGATTCGAACCTGCGACCGGAGCGGTCACGCGGTTCCAGACTGAAGTGCCTAGAATCGCTCGGCCAAACCAGCCGGCAATGAAGTGAACAGATTGCCATCTTGGAAGAAGCAACGTCCCTGACCATCGGCATAAACTCTGAGTATCTATGATAAGTCCGCAGCTCGTGGTTTCGCGGTAGCGTTCTCACTTCCCGTGCACGGGTTCCCAGGTTCGATTTCCGGCGTCGTCAGGGATTTTCACCTGCCTCGAGATGACTGGATGTTGTTGTGTCGTCTTCATCATCATCATTCACCCCCATTACACTCGGAGTAAGGCAACGGCAAACCACCTCCACTAGGACCTTGCTTAGTACGGCGGTGCGGGTCTCCTGCATCGTTCCCCTAAGCTCTGTCAAGAAGCATGGGACTTCATTTCCATTCCATCTATGATAACCAGCAACCGTTTGCATCAGAGAGTAGGCTAGAGACAATAAATCACGTGGTTCACATCTGAATAAAAGGACGTAAGCCTTGCGTTTTTTCACCGTCCTGGCCTGCCAACACTATTGCCGCAACAAGCTGCTACTGGACATGCTTCCCACAACGACTGAAACATGCAACTTTGTAACACTTCGCTTGCTGAAGTGAGGACGTTCTAACCCCAGCTGCACTAAAGATTTTGATAAAGCTGTAGCTGACGTTACATTCGTTAGAAATGCCAATGATGAAAGTGGATTATTGGCGTGCTGAATCATATCATGGTTCATGGTTCAAATCTCCACTTGCTGGTTGTCTGTCTAAAGACATCCAGGGCAACAAAAAATTGTTTTTCAATATTTCGCCCAATTATTGACAGAATTTAAGAATTTAAAATGCAGCCATTTGGTATAATCTTATGTTAAAAGTTTAACACATTAAGAGAAGTATCACAGTTGGAAAGTCAGTCTGCGTCTTGAGGCAGAAACTCACCGCACACAAATACCCAGACTGTATTCCTCCAGTATTTGAGAATGAGAGCAGTTAGTGACTTGCAACAAACTTAACAAAACTTTTTCTCGTTGATACATCCTCACAAAACGGCGAAAGAAAAAAAATATCTTACTATATTTTCTCTTTTTCTTGCAGTAAAACTGCCTCATCAGCATGACGATTTATTACCCCTTAGTATTAACTCTATTCGCAACACATTTTTCAGACAGTATCCACATGTACTACTGAATGTGCGTACAAAATTATATAACTGTGCACCACAAATTTCGGAAGATATGACGTCAACCGGCCACGGTGGCCGTGCGGTTCTAGGCGATGCAGTCCGGAACCGCGGGACTGCTACGGTTGCAGGTTCGAACCCTGCCTCGGGCATGGATGTGTGTGATGTCCTTAGGTTAGTTAGGTTTAAGTAGTTCTAAGTTCTAGGGGACTGATGACCTAAGATGTTAAGTCCCCTAGTCCTCAGAGCCATTTGATATGATGTCTTAAACATTGAGATATACTAGCTTCTGCTTAAAACGGAGATCACTAGCTTACTTATCCAGTGTTTGATAATTTGAGTACTTAGCGAATTCCAGCTTACTTATTCAGTGTTCGATAATTAGAATACTTAGTGAATTCCAGCAAATTTTAAACATAATTTCAAACATTTTCTATACTTTTTCTCTCTGACATGCTTAACGTCAAATATTTAGCACATTAACTCACTTATAAGGTAATCGAAAGTTTGAAGCTGTTTTGTACATGGGAGTTCGATTCTTCAAAGAATCGGGGGTTACTGATGGTAACAAAAAATTCGTATCAAACGCAGCTTTTTAAATTAATTCTCAGTATTAAAAATGGTTCCTGGTGTGGGTTCCTGTAGTCATGTCCTAGTTCATGAACCACGGGCAACGTATGAGTGGCCAAGTAAGTGGTCCCGACAGTCGGTATACCAGTTACTTTGGAATAAGGCTGGGCATCTCGGACATATTCTGAGTCGTGGTCACCTTTGTGCTCATACGGCAAAGACTACCAAATCCACCGGTTAGTCCCTCAACCGTTAGGGGTAAAACTCAATGGGACTCGGGGCAAGTAAGGCTAGCAACCTGCTTCCCCGGTACTTTAAATATGATGCTGGCAACAATCAGAGCAAAATGCCTCGGACCATTGGAGGTGACGGAGTCCCACCTCTAACTGACAAACCAGGGACTCCTAAGATACGACTTGGCAAACAAATGGTAATGAGATGGGGAGCTATTAATATAAATGGGGGCTACTCTGGGAAGAAGATAGAGCTGGCAGAGGCTGCAAGTAAGATGGGGCTGGACGTTTTAGCTGTTAGTGACATTCGGGTAAGGGGTGAGAAAGAAGAGGAAGTGGGAGAATACAAGGTCTACCTGTCAGAAGTCAAAGCAGGAATAGCACAATGGGGGATAGGGCTTTACATGAGGAAAGGAATGGAACCCAGCGTAGTTGCAATAAGGTATGTAAACGAACGACTGATGTGGATAGATTTGACAGTGTCTAGCAAGAAAATTAGGATTGTGTCAGTATATTCGCATTGTGAAGGGACAGATCAAGATAAGATGGATAGTTTTTATGAGGCACTCAGTGTTGTAGTTGTTAGAGTAAAGGACAAAGTCTTTGTTGGGAGACACTTTCCGGTTGAGTCCGCATTATATACTTGCTCCAGCTCTAAATTACCTCATGCAGTAAACTCCTGGATATAATTACAAAATTCAGAATTAACATAAATATCCCCCTATTATCTTCTTGGATGGCAAACTCCCGGATACCATGGCAGTGTTCAAATCTTGTTAACCAGCCGGAAGATGCATTAAAATCTCCTTCTATCCCAGAATAAACTGGCTTGTTTGTCGCATATTAGACCAATCTGTGCCTCTCCTCTTTCCTGTTGAAAACATTCCAACACGGCTTTATCCAGTTATATATGTTTTCACAGCCTTCCTCATCGACAAACTTTTAGATGACTTATAACTACTAGTAAATTGAATCATTTTGTCTTTGTTTATCCGAACATCACCAATCGTAGTTTCTCTTGTATTGTAAGCCAGTGCTAGATTTCGCTTACCACAACTTCCTTCTTCAAGTTTGTATATTATTTCCAGTTTCCGCTGTATCGTTAACACAACAGGTTTTCGCTTTTCACACACTGTTCAGCACGATAACGAATTACTATCTTCCGCAATTGTTAGGCTGTTAAAGTTACAGTGCAGCACCTGCAGTGTTCGAGCAGCACATTGTTTGCAAAATTCGTATTGCAACGTGAGATTATTGCTCACCGGCGAACACTTCCGGGTTAAAGAAAAAATCGGGGCAGCAGAACAAAGTGGGTGAAATAGACCGCAGATAACCCACAAGGCAGATATTCTGCCCTTTGATAATCGAGAGTTTACTGTACTTCATAAAATATAGTTGGATTACTCCAAGTGATAGTACTGAAGAAAATCTGGATTCATCTGAAAAATTGAGGTTTCAAGTCTGTCGTGTATTTTTTGCTGCTTCGAGTGTCCGTTTATGAAGAAGACAATAGTTGAAACTGAAGGGTTCATTTGGGTTTCTTCGACATTTGCCAACATTTAAACCAGATGAAACCAAGATCAGTGCATTTAAATTCAATCAAAATTACATAAAAGATATTGACAACAATTTTGAAAAGGAACTGATCCAATCCATCGAACTCTTGAAAACTGAGTTAGCTGAAATTACCTTTTAGTGTATGACTGACTTTTCCGAATGATGTTATATCGCTTCATAGTTGATAATTTTTTCGGCTGCTGTTTTCCTGTTGTGAAAATTGCGTTGAAGAATTTTCTAACCATTATGGCCACTAATTGCAGTCGAGAACGTTCTTTTTTAAAACGAAAAAGAATGAAGATTGAAGTAAGAGACAGTAAGGAGGAAAGAAGACTGCACTAGTCGCCTCCACTAAATACTGATTATGAGATTTTTAAAGAAAATCTGCTGAATATATCTAATACTTTTAATACGGTACACAGATATTTAATAAAAAGTGTAGGTCTATGCACTGAGGTGACATGACTCATGGGATAGCGACAGGCACATATACAGATGGCAATAGTATCACGTACACAAGATATAAAAGGGTAGTGCATTGGCGGAGCTGTCATCTGTATTCAAGGAGATCCATATGAAAGGGTTTCCGACGTGATTATGGCCTCATAAATGGGATTAACTGACTTTGACTGCGGAATGGTAGTTGGAGCTAGATGCAGGGACATTCCATTTTGGAAATCGTTAAGGAATTCAGGATTCCGCGAACCACAGTGACAAGAATGTACTTAGAATACCATATTTCAGGCATTACCTCTCACTACAGATAACGCAGTGGCCGCCGACCTTCACTTAACGACCGAGAGCAGCGTCATTGGCGTAGAGTTGTTAGTGATAACAGACAAGCAACACTGCGTGAAATAAGCGCAAAAATCAATATGCGACCTTTGATAGCGATAATGGGCTACGAAGTAGATGACCAACGGAAGTGCCTTTGCTAAAGCATAACATCACTTGCAGCGCCTCTCTTAGGCACGTGGCGATATCGGTTAGAACATAGACGACTGATAAACTGTGGCCTGGTCAGATGAGTCCCGATTTCAGTCGATAAGAGTTGATGGTAGGGCTCGAGTGTAGCGCAGACCCAACGAAGCCATGGGCCCAAGTTGTCAATAAGGCATTGTGCAAGCTGGCGTTGGCTCCATAGTAGTGTTATGTTTGCATGGAATGGACAGAGTCCTCTGGAGATTCGGCTACTTAGAGACCATTTGCAGCCATTCCTGGGCGTCATGTTTCCAAGCAACGATAGAATTTTTATTGATGACAATGCGCCTTGTCACTAGGCCACAGTTGTACGCATTTGGCTTAAAGAACTTTCTGGAGTATTCGAGGGAATAATTTGCCCACCCAGATCACCTGACTTGAATGCCATCGAATATTATGGGACGTAATCGAGATGTCAATTCGTGCGCACAATCCTGCACCGGCAACATTTTCACAATTTGGATAGCGGTAGAGGCGGCATGGCTCAATATATCTGCAGGGGACTTCGACTACTTGTTGAGTCCATGCCACGTTGAGCTGCTGCTCTACGCCGGGACAAAGAAGGTTCGACATGATAGTAGGAAGTATCCCAGACGGCCGGTGTGACCGAGCGGTTCTAGGCACTACAGTCTGGAACCGCGCGACCGCTACGGTCGCAGGTTCGAATCCTGCCTCGGGCATGGATGTGTGTGATGTCCTTAGGTTTAAGTGGCTCTGACTTCTAGGGGACTGATGACCTCAGAAGTTAAGTCCCATAGTGCTCAGAGCCATTTCAACCATTTTGAAGTATCCCATGAATTTTGTCACCTCGGTTTGTGAGAAACTAAATGGATTTTTTTGCTTCAATATTAGTAACTGTCTCAGCAAGAGGAACGTGATATTACTGCGCATTGTTAACGCCTCGGGTGGAGGCAACAGCCGTTACCACTAAAAGTGCGAGTGTGCTAGAGATCAGGAACGGAGCGAGTACGTGTCTTATTTCGGGTTGTGTACGTTACAAATCAAGTCGCCGCTATTACGTCAGTGCTATACCGACCGAGACCCTCGAGGAAGACAGGCCGCGATGCATACGTGACGAGGGTAGGCCCGGGGCCAACGACATATACGGGCTCTGCAACGAACGTGTTACGTCACACCAGTCGGCTTGTCCGCCGCACTTCGCGAACGCACGGCTCGGTTCAGGGCTCACCGGAAATCAATATTTAACTGAAAAGCTACCTGCTGAAGGTATTAATTTCGTCGCGCGCTATCGAGAATTTGCATACATTTCAACATGCAGCCAAGAATTATTAAACTCGACTGAAATACACTACTGGCCATTAAAATTGCTACACCACGAAGATGACGTGCTACAGACGCGAAATTAAACCGACAGGAAGAATATGCTGTGGTATGCAAATGGTTAGCTTTTCAGAGCATTCGCACTAGATCGCCGCTGGTGGCGACACCTACAACGTGCTGACATGAGGAAAGTTTCCAACCGATTTCTCTTACACAAACAGCAGTTGACCGGCGTTGCCTGGTGAAACGTTGTTGTGATGCCTCGTATAAGAAGGGGAAATGCCTACCATCACGTTTCCGACTTTGATAAAGGTCGGATTGTAGCCTATCGCGATTGCGGTTTATCGTATCGCGACAATACTGCTGGCGATGGTCGAGATCCAATGACTGTTAGCAGGATATGGAATCGGTGGGTTCAGGAGGGTAATACGGAATGCCGTGCTGGATCCCAACGGCCTCGTATCACTAGCAGTCAAGATGACAGGCATCTTATCCGCATGGCTGTAACGGATGGTGCAGCCACGTCTCGATCCCTGCGTCAACACATGGGGGCGTTTGCAAGACAACAACCATCTGCACGAACAGTTCGACGACGTTTGCAGCAGCATGGACTATCAGCTCGGAGACCATGCCTGCGGTTACCCTTGACGCAGCATCACAGACAGGAGCGCCTGCGATGGTGTACTCAACGACGAACCTGGGTGCACGAATGGCAAAACGTCATTTTTTCGGATGAATCCATGTTCTATTTACAGCATCATGATGGTCGCATCCGTGTTTGGCGATATCTTCGTGTACGCACATTAGAATCGTGTGTTCGTTATCGTCATACTGGCGTATCATCCGGCGTGATGTTATGGGGTTCCATTGGTTACACGTCTCGGTCACCTCTTGTTCGCACTGACGGCACTTTGAACAGTGGACGTTACATTTCAGATGTGTTACGACCCGTGGCTCTACCCTTCATTCGATCCCTGCGAAACCCTACATTTCAGTAGGATAATGCACGACCGCATGTTGCAGGTGCTGTGCGGGCCTTTCTGGATACAGAAAATGTTCGACTGTTGCCCTGGCCAGCACATTGTCCAGATCTCTCACCAATTGAAAACGTCTGGTCAATGGTGGCCGAGCAACTGGCTCGTCACAATACGGCAGTCACTACTCTTGATGAACTGTGGTATCGTGTTGAAGCTGCATGGGCAGCTGTACCTGCTCACGCCATCCAAGCTCTGTTTGACTCAATGCCCAGGCGTATCAGGGCCGTTATTACGGCCAGAGGTGGTTGTTCTGGGTACTGATTTCTCAGGATCTATGCACCCAAATTGCGTGAAAATGTAATCACATGTCAGTTCTAGTATAACATATTTGTCCAATGAATACCCATTTATCATCTGCATTTCTTCTTGGTGTAGCAATTTTAATGGCCAGTAGTGTAGTTACTCGCTCCCCGCCGGAGACGATTTCTGGCAGTCGTAAGACCTACCCCTCACTCGCTCAGCTCAGCACACGAACTGAGTTTCCGGGCTTGTTAAGTCGCAATTGGATCTTTACGTACAAACGAGCACTGCATATTCTACTGGAATCCGCTGTTATGGAATCTTACTGATTACCAGTACTGCAACGAAAGACATAATTTCGCAGTATGCTGTAATTTATGCTCGACATATATGGTATAACGAATTGTTTATATCATCTAGTCTCTTCTGCTTAACTGTTCTCATTTCATACAAGATATAGTGTCTCGTGCAACCAATAATCATTTTGGAATGATTTTAGTTTTACTGTACTTAGTACAGCCGTAACAAATTAGTACTAGACCTACGGATATTGCCGGTCTGAGTGGTCGAGCGGCTCTAGGCGCTACAGTCTGGAACCGCGCGACCGCTACGGTCGCAGGTTCGAATCCTGCCTCAGGCATGAATGCGTGTGATGTCCTTAGGTTAGTTAGGTTTAAGTAGTTCTAAGTTCTAGTGGACTTAAGTCCCATAGTGCTCAGAGCCTACGGATATTCGGTCATTGTGGGCCTGGTATACCGGCTTCCTCCCTTACCGCTGTAGTTTCTAAATACGACGAATCTGAGAACGATGGCACTGCTGTCGCTTCCTACTCGTAGTTTTGTTCTCCCTTTCTGAAACATGCTTGCGGCCGCTTCAATAGCTGCGCGGCTGACGCCGCGGATTGATAAGCGAAGCGGCTCGGGTTCGATTCCCGGTCGAGTTGGAGATCTTCTCCACTCGAGGACTGGGTGGTGTGTTGTCTTTACTTTCGTATCAACGTAATTGACGTTACTATTGAGGTGGCTGAATAGGCACGGTCCGAAAGCTAATAAATTTAAAAAAAAAGTATGCAGGAGTCCATAGCTAGCCGTCACTTAGTGTTGGTACGGAAGTTGATTGCACGATCTTGCTATTATAAAATACCAATGACAAGGGAAAATGAGCGACTACTGGGATCAGATCGCCTTCTATGAAGCTGTGAGACCGTGTAGGGTGTCAGGCGGAGATTAAGTAAGGCAGTATATACAATTGCATATGCGTTCCATTACAGGCAGAGAAATCCCGTCATTTAGTCACGTAGAGACAATGGCACTGCAATTCGGATTGAGGTGTAAGAGGTACTCAAATGACTGCTGTTGCTTGATGGAACTGACATTGATTTGGTCTGGTTTGTACTTGTTGGTTAGTTGGCTTTCGATGTACGATAGTTGGATAAGAGTGTAGATATTGGGTTTTCTTGTAAATAAATAACTACCATAATGCACATGCGTACTACCCAGGTATGTGAGAAAACTCTGCTCTAGAAGTAACACAGTATCATGGTCGGTCCACTATCGAATACCGCTTGGGGGGTAAAAATGAGCAATGCTGTGATCTAGTCCTGAATCTCCCCCTATTTTGCAGTAGCTCTGAATTACGCGTGGAGGTCTGGGTTGTTGGGTTGTTTGTGGAAGGAGACCAGACAGCGAGGTCATCGGTCTCATCGGATTAGGGAAGGATGGGGATGGAAGTCGGCCGTGCCCTTTCATAGGAACCATCCCGGCATTTGCCTGGAGTGATTTAGGGAAATCACGGAAAACCTAAATCACGATGGCCGGACGCGGGATTGAACCGTCGTCCTCCCGAATGCGAATCCAGTGTCTAACCACTGCGCCACCTCGCTCGGTGTGGAGGTCTGAAGCTGTTGCACCAATGTAAATGATTCAATGAACAGCGTATTGGAAACTCTGTGATACTGTTACATTAGTATTATAGAGGTATGCTCTATTTGAAAAAAAAAATGGTGATATATTTCTCACGAAACATCATGCCGTCAACGAAGATTCTGACACCATTACACTATTGTATTTCTAGTGTAATGCTCATAGGAATACGTTAAAGAAAAGTAAGATACACATAGGGACATATTTATAGACGATCATTAGGTGTCACTGAATTGTAGGTGTTATGTTTCTGAATTTCTTTGGGCAGCCCTCGTGTACTCTGAATGGCTGTGAATTTCTTCCTGTACGTTAATCTGTTATTTTTTTCGGGGTGATAGCTCTCTACCTAGTCAGTGATGGATGGGGGACTAGACAGCCTTCTAACTAATGGAACAATGCGGTCGGAACGGGGTGGGATTTCGAGAGATTTAGCTGGGGTCTGTGACTTGGCGGTGGACACCTCTTAGCCGTGAAAACCAGGTGAATTCAGATGCTATATATCGAAGACTGAAAGATTCGTGAGAATATGGCGCTTCTTTTAAGTGTTGTGGGCAAACATATTATAGCTTCTCACATACGTCTAGCGAAGCGAGTGCAGTGAGAAAATTAGAGGCTAATTGGAAGGTTTTTACTGAGAACAATCAGAACTAGAAGTTCCGCCTTTTGTTTTCTCGATAAATAGGGTGACATTGTTCCATGAGGTTTGTGTGCCTATAAATGGGTCGAGTGACATCTTAAAGGTAGACTAAACTTCATCTACATCTATATGCACACATCGCAAGCCATCATACGGTGTGTGGCAGAGAGTACGCTGTTCCACTACTAGTCATTTCCTTTCCTGTTCCACTCGCAAACAGAGCGAGGGAAAAAAAGACCGTCCTTATGTCTCCGTATGAGCGCTAATTTCTCGATCTTATCTTCGTGATCCTTATGCAAAATGCTTGCTGACGGCAGTTTAATCCTTCTGCAGTCAGCTTCAAATGTTGGTTCTCTACATTTTCTCAAAAGTGTTCCTCGAAAAGAACATCGCCTTTCCTCCAGGGAACTGCCGTCTGCTTCACGTCTGCTGTGCAGCGAGCTACCATAATCTAAATATTAACTGTATTTTTCTTACTTGTCTCTTCTTCTTCTGTGTGTATTTGCTTTTAGGAAGCTTTAATTGTCGGGTGCTATTAATAGTGTTCCGTAGATTTCGTGTTTGTTTTGAATACAGTCAGAGAGAGTCCCTTGAGTCAGCCATAGTGCCAGTAGAGTCAGTGTCGTCGTAACTACCGTCTGCTTCACGTCTGCTGTGCAGCGAGCTACCTTAATTTAAGTATTAACTGTATTTTTCTTACTTGTCACTTCTTCTTCCGTGTGTATTTGCTTTTGAGAAGCTTTAATTGTCGGGTGCTATTAATAGTGTTCCATAGATTTCGTGTTTGTTTTGAATACAGTCAGAGTCCCTTTAGTCAACCATAGTGCCAGTAGTGCTAGTGTTTGTTTTCAATACAGTCCAGAGACAGATAGTGCTATTTTCATTGTTTTTTACAAGAAGTGGCTAGCAACCACATTTTAGTGAATAAACATCCGCCTTTAGTGAATTAGCAGTCTAGTTAAAGGTTGATTAACTCTCTTCAGTAAATTGATTCCTTAGGATGGATAGGATGTGTGACTGCTGTGTACGGACGCAGGAGGAGCTGGCCACTGTTCGCGAACAGCTGAGCGTGTTGATGGCCGCGGTCAGCCGTCTTCAGGCTGCTGCCTCGGAGTGTAGCGGCAGTGGGGAGTCTGGTGCGTCGCAAGGTACACCCCAGGTGTTACATGCTTCACCCACTCTCCCTGCTGTCGCGACATCTTCGCGGGTACCGGGCGCGGTTGGGCCACCCTCTCCCCAAGGGGAGTGGCGGGTTCAGCGGCGTTCGCGGCGCAGCAGGCGGAGGGTCAATGTGGAGGCTGGCCGTGTGGCATCGCCCGCACTGCCTGTGAGTGAACATGTGGCTGCTCCTTCAGCAAGGTCCGAGCAGGCACACGGGGGGAGGGGTTTATTAGTTATTGGGAGCTCCAACGTTAGGCGGGTGATGGAGCCCCTTAGGGAAATAGCGGGAAGGTCGGGGAAGAAGGCCAGTGTTCACTCTGTCTGCTTGCCGGCGGGTCTCATCCGAGATGTGGAGGAGGCCCTACCGGCGGCGATAGAGAGCACTGGGTGCACCCGACTGCAAATTGTTGCTCATGTCGGCACCAATGACTCCTGCCGTCTGGGTTCAGAGGTCATCCTCAGTTCGTACAGGCGGTTGGCGGAATTGGTGAAGGCGGAAAGCCTCGCTCGCGGGGTAGAATCAGAGCTAACTATTTGTAGTATCGTTCCCAGAACCGATCGCGGTCCTCTGGTTTGGAGCCGAGTGGAAGGCTTAAACCAGAGGTTCAGACGATTCTGCGGAGATCTGGGGTACAAAATTCTCGACCTCCGCTATCGGGTGGAGAAATTTAGGGTCCCCCTGAATAGGTCAGTCGTGCACTACACGCCGGAAGCGGCTACAAGGGTAGCGGAGTACGTGTGGAGTGCACATGGGGGTTTTTTAGGTTAGAGAATCCCCTCCCTAGGCCCGACAAGACGCCTCCTGAGACGCGGCAAGGTAGGAGTAGGCAAAATGCAACAGGGAATAACAATATTAATGTGCTAATAGTAAACTGCAGGAGCGTCTATAGAAAGGTCCCAGAACTGCTCTCATTAATAAACGGTCACAACGCCCATATAGTACTAGGGACAGAAAGTTGGCTGAAACCAGACGTAAACAGTAATGAAATCCTAAACTCAGATTGGAATGTATACCGCAGAGACAGGCTGGACAGTGAAGGGGGAGGCGTGTTTACAGCGATAAGAAGTGCAATAGTATCGAAGGAAATTGACGGAGATCCGAAATGTGAAATGATTTGGGTGAAGGTCACGGTTAAAGCAGGCTCAGACATGGTAATTGGATGTCTCTATAGGCCCCCTGGCTCAGCAGGTGTTGTGGCTGAGCACCTGAAGGATAATTTGGAAAATATTTCGAGTAGATTTCCCCACCATGTTATAGTTCTGGGTGGAGATTTTAATTTGCCGGATATAGACTGGGAGACTCAGACGTTCATAACGGGTGGCAGGGACAAAGAATCCAATGAAGTTTTTTTAAGTGCTTTATCTGAAAACTACCTTGAGCAGTTAAACAGAGAACCGACTCGTGGCGATAACATATTAGACCTTCTGGTGACAAACAGACCCGAACTATTTGAAAAAGTTAACGCAGAACAGGGAATCAGCGATCATAAAGCGGTTACGGCATCGATGATTTCAGCCGTAAATAGGAATATTAAAAAGGGTAGGAAGATTTTTCTGTTTAGAAAAAGTGACAAAAAGCAGATTTCAGAGTACCTGTTGGCTCAACACAAAAGTTTTGTCTCAAGTACAGATAGTGTTGAGGATCAGTGGACAAAGTTCAAAACCGTCGTACATCATGCGTTAGATGAGTATGTGCCAAGCAAGATCGTAAGAGATGGAAAAGAGCCACCGTGGTACAACAACCGAGTTAGAAAACTGCTGCGGAAGCAAAGGGAACTTCACAGCAAACATAAACATAGCCAAAGCCTTGCAGACAAACAAAAATTACGCAAAGCGAAATGTAGTGTGAGGAGGGCTATGCGAGAGGCGTTCAATGAATTCGAAAGTAAAGTTCTATGTACTGACTTGGCAGAAAATCCTAAGAAATTTTGGTCTTATGTCAAAGCGGTAGGTGGATCAAAACAAAATGTCCAGGCACTCTGTGACCAAAATGGTACTGAAACAGAGGATGACAGACTAAAGGCCGAAATACTAAATGTCTTTTTCCGAAGTTGTTTCACAGAGGAAGATTGCACTGTAGTTCCTTCTCTAGATTGTCGCACAGATGACAAAATGGTAGATATCGAAATAGACGACAGAGGGATAGAGAAACAATTAAAATCGCTCAAAAGAGGAAAGGCCTCTGGACCTGATGGGATACCAGTTCAATTTTACACAGAGTACGCGAATGAACTTGCCCCCCTTCTTGCAGCGGTGTACCGTAGGTCTCTAGAAGAGCGTAGCGTTCCAAAGGATTGGAAAAGGGCACAGGTCATCCCCGTTTTCAAGAAGGGACGTCGAACAGATGTGCAGAACTATAGACCTACGAGTTCAGTTCAATAAGTAATGCAACACATTTTTTTTCTGAAACAGGGGTTGTTTTATTCAGCATTGAAATACACCAGGTTATTCCACAATCTTTTAGCTACACAACACTATTTTTCAACGTAATCTCCATTCAATGCTACGGCCTTACGCCACCTTGAAATGAGAGCCTGTATGCCTGCATGGTACCATTCCACTGGTCGATGTCGGAGCCAACGTCGTACTGCATCAATAACTTCTTCATCATCCGCGTAGTGCCTCCCACGGATTGCGTCCTTCATTGGGCCAAACATATGGAAATCCGACGGTGCGAGATCGGAGCTGTAGGGTGCATGAGGAAGAACAGTCCACTGAAGTTTTGTGAGCTCCTCTCGGGTGCGAAGACTTGTGTGAGGTCTTGCGTTGTCATGAAGAAGGAGAAGTTCGTTCAGATTTTTGTGCCTACGAACACGCTGAAGTCGTTTCTTCAATTTCTGAAGAGTAGCGCAATACACTTCAGAGTTGATCGTTTGACCATGGGGAAGGACATCGAACAGAATAACCCCTTCAGCGTCCCAGAAGACTGTAACCATGACTTTACCGGTTGAGGGTATGGCTTTAAACTTTTTCTTGGTAGGGGAGTGGGTGTGGCGCCACTCCATTGATTGCCGTTTTGTTTCAGGTTAGAAGTGATGAACCCATGTTTCATCGCCTGTAACATTCTTTGACAAGAAATTGTCACCCTCAGCCACATGACGAGCAAGCAATTCCGCACAGATGGTTCTCCTTTGCTCTTTATGGTGTTCGGTTAGACAACGAGGGACCCAGCGGGAACAAACCTTTGAATATCCCAACTGGTGAACAATTGTGACAGCACTACCAACAGAGATGTCAAGTTGAGCACTGAGTTGTTTGATGGTGATCCGTCGATCATCTCGAACGAGTGTGTTCGCACGCTCCGCCATTGCAGGAGTCACAGCTGTGCACGGCCGGCCCGCACGCGGGAGATCAGACAGTCTTGCTTGACCTTGCGGCGATGATGACATACGCTTTGCCCAATGACTCACCGTGCTTTTGTCCACTGCCAGATCACCGTAGACATTCTGCAAGTGCCTATGAATATCTGAGATGCCCTGGTTTTCCGCCAAAAGAAACTCGATCACTGCCCGTTGTTTGCAACGCACATCCGTTACAGACGCCATTTTAACAGCTCCGTACAGCGCTGCCACCTGTCGGAAGTCAATGAAACTATACGAGACGAAGCGGGAATGTTTGAAAATATTCCACAAGAAATTTCCGGTTTTTTCAACCAAAATTGGCCGAGAAAAAAAATGTGTTGCATTACTTATTGAACTGCCCTCGTATATCTCTAACGTCGATCAGTTGTAGAATTTTGGAACACGTATTGTGTTCGAGTATAATGACTTTTCTGGAGACTAGAAATCTACTCTGTAGGAATCAGCATGGGTTTCGAAAAAGACGGTCATGTGAAACCCAGCTCGCGCTATTCGTCCACGAGACTCAGAGGGCCATAGACACGGGTTCACAGGTAGATGCCGTGTTTCTTGACTTCCGCAAGGCGTTCGATACAGTTCCCCACAGTCGTTTAATGAACAAAGTAAGAGCATATGGACTATCAGACCAATTGTGTGATTGGATTGAGGAGTTCCTAGATAACAGGACGCAGCATGACATTCTCAGTGGAGAGAAGTCTTCCGAAGTAAGAGTGATTTCAGGTGTGCCGCAGGGGAGTGTCATAGGACCGTTGCTATTCACAATATACATAAATGACCTGGTGGATGACATCGGAAGTTCACGGAGGCTTTTTGCAGATGATGCTGTGGTGTATCGAGAGGTTGTAACAATGGAAAATTGTACTGAAATGCAGGAGGATCTGCAGCGAATTGACGCATGGTGCAGGGAATGGCAATTGAATCTCAATGTAGACAAGTGCAATGTGCTGCGAATACACAGAAAGATAGATCCTTTATCATTTAGCTACAAAATAGCAGGTCAGCAACTGGAAGCAGTTAATACCATAAATTATCTGGGAGTACGCATTAGGAGTGATTTAAAATGGAATGATCATATAATGTTGATCGTCGGTAAAGCAGATGCCAGACTGAGATTCATTGGAAGAATCCTAAGGAAATGCAATCCGAAAACAAAGGAAGTAGGTTACAGTACGCTTGTTCGCCCACTGCTTGAATACTGCTCAGCAGTGTGGGATCCGTACCAGATAGGGTTGATAGAAGATATAGAGAAGATCCAACGGAGAGCAGCGCGCTTCGTTACAGGATCATTTAGTAATCGCGAAAGCGTTACGGAGATGATAGATAAACTCCAGTGGAAGACTCTGCAGGAGAGACGCTCAGTAGCTCGGTACGGGCTTTTGTCAAAGTTTCGAGAACATACTTTCACCGAAGAGTCAAGCAGTATATTGCTCCCTCCTACGTATATCTCGCGAAGAGACCATGAGGATAAAATCAGAGAGATTAGAGCCCACACAGAGGCATACCGACAATCCTTCTTTCCACGAACAATACGAGACTGGAATAGAAGGGAGAACCGATAGAGGTACTCAAGGTACCCTCCGTCACACACCGTCAGGTGGCTTGCGGAGTATGGATGTAGATGTAGATGTAGATTCCCATTTTTCTCTAAGGATCTGCCCACTAATTTGGCTGGAGCCAATAGGGACGCTTCTACAGAACTGTGTTCTGAGGGCAACCCAGGTCTGCACGCTCATACACGCTTAGGATGGGGTGGTCAGCAGACAGATATTTTGCTATTATCACTGGGCCATCCTTTCTAGCATATCTCAAGAACACATCTGAGAACGTTTCGGTTTGTAGGAGGGATGGGGGGAACCATATTGTTCAACACCCTGGTTTTGGGGAGATTAAAGGTGTTCTGTAGGGAGAATGGTTGTGGGTATTAATTTGTATGCAGTTGGGTGGTATTTGAGAAAAAGAAGGTTGGTGGTAGGTGGACAGTGGGGAGACGGAATGGAAGGATAAGTTTGATGGATGAGCAAGTTTGTGGTTTCAGGGGAGGAAGGGATGGGGAGAAATGAAGAGAGAGGAGGAAAGACGGAGCCCTGATTTGGAATGGAATGGGAGGGGAGGTGTTAAAGCTGGTAGGATGAACAAATATCGGAGCGGATTTCTTTGTCTGTGAGAGGGAGTCGATTGAAGATGCGTTGGGATAGGATGTGGCGTGTGTGTATTCATAGCCGTAGGGATGGTGGGATGTGTTTGTAATGGCGCGGCAGAATACCAAGATTTGTGATCAGAATGGAGACAGTTGGGTTATCTGAATCAAACTTCCTGGCAGATTAAAACTGTGTACCGGACCGAGACTCGAACTCGGGACCTTTGCCCTTCGCGGGCAAGTGCCCTACCAACTGAGCTACCGAAGCACGACTCACGCCCCGTCCTCACAGCCTTATATCTCATTCTATCTGAATCAAGTTTGCTAATGCCGTAGTATGTTTCGATGTGGGTGAGGAGCGATGAGAATTTGATGAGATGGTAGAGAATCCAAGTGGGGGAGAGTAAGCGGGTGTGGAAAGCAAGGTGGAGTGCATGACGTCCAAGAATTTCGAGCGATTGATAAAAATTAGGAGGGTCAGATATCCATGCAACACTTGCATGGGACAGGATGGGTTGGATCAAGGTTTTTTAGGTGTGGGGGGATAGTGGAGTTGGCGTAATCCCCAAGTCCGACCAGTTAGTAGTTTTAATATGTTGTGGAATTTCTGTTGAGTGGTTAGTAAATGAGGTTTTAATGTTAGTTGGCTATCAACTATTAGTCGAAGGTATTTTTGTGTGTTAGATAGTTGGATAGGACGATAGTAGATCATGAGTAGAGGTTATGGAGGTCGACTCGATGATTCGATCGCTCAATAATTTAGCGACGTCTGCTGGTACTACCTCCGAGATGTGTTCTAACGTTTAATGTTTTATTGATTTTAATAATAAAAACGACTGTGAAACGTGGACTGCATAAGCACGATTCAGGCCATTTCTCGAAGTTTCGCTCATCTTGCGATCCAATGACTTCTATTGGTACTAGCTCCAAGACGGGTCTTGGCGCTGTGACTTACTCTCGCAACTGCAATTAGAGTCAGTTTAGTATGATTTATTTCATTTATTAGGCAGTTAATTCTTGATTAATTTTCTTCCTTGTTTCGTCTGAATATTACCATTACGTTTGCAAACTGACTGAAAGCTCATACCGGTTTTACCCATATTCTGCCGGCCTTAGTGGCCGAGCGATTCTAGGCGCTACAGTGGAACCGTGTGACCGTTGCGGTCGCAGGTTCGAATCCTGCCTCGGGCATGGATGTGTGTGATGTCCTTAGGTTAGTTAGGTTTAAGTAGTTCTAAGTTCTAGGGGACTGATGACCTCAGAAGTTAAGTCCCATAGAGCTCAGAACCATTTGAACCATTTGAACCCATATTCTAACACGTGAACGAGGATCTAAGTTTTCATTTGCAAGCCACTTGGTAAATAATTATAGTCTCAAATAACCAAGTAAAATATTGTTCGGAGTCAAGTAACATTTTCTGAAAGGCAAAATTTTCGCCTTTGACTGCCAGTTTTACTTGAAAATCAACATAAAAGATGCGAACTTTTATTGCAAATTTGTTCGAGTATAACAAGTTGGTAGGAATGAACACTATTGAATTCCCTGATATCTCAGGATATAGTTTACTGGGATAACAAATGAGGTAGGAGGATTTATCAATAATAAAATATCAAAAAACACTTAAGTGCCGAAGGAAAGTACCACAACGAACTAACATAGTTGTAGAATAATAGCAATATTTCAGAGAGTTTGATCACTCTTAAACAGATACATGTTCAGCGTCATTACGGGAGTGGCAACTTGCGTCACACTAGGGATTTAAAATTTAGAGATTGTGTTCGTGCGCTCATAACTCACTTTGCAATGCGCTACTGGCACAGTTTGCAGAATCTTATGCTAGTAGGAAACGTGTCATTACCGAGGCGCGCGAATGTTGGAGATTAAGCGATTCGTCTGGCGGCTGTGGTAGGACTCCGACAAGATGTTTTTCCTCCGGTGTTCATGAACAGTCTTACTTAATTCTTGAACACTCTCTGCAGCAGGGGAAATGTTCAGTCACTTCACTTCATTTCTGAGGAACTGCGCAAGTGTGTAAGTGAATAAAATATTGGATTCTTCAGGAAAGAAATACATAAAACTTTGTGTCTCCCTTGCTGTTATTTCGATACACGTGTTTCCCGGGGAGTTTACGTGCACAGGCATCCAAACTCTAGCCTGTTGAAGAGAATCGCCGGAGGGTGGAGAGGGGAAGAGAGAGAGGGGAGAGCGAGGATTGGAAACAGTCACACACATAAAGAGTACCAGGGTTTCCGGTCTGTTCTGATACAGATACAACATAAGAAATACGACCGGGTCTCCTCCTGCGTACGCCGTTTTTGCAGAGTGTACCTCCAAAAATGTGTTGAAGGAATGGTGACCCTTCGGATTCTTTAACTTCGCCGGCATAGCAGGCATCGTAGGTGTAGAGAATACTTGTACAACGGAAAAACCGGAGTCACTCTTGATGGCCAATGTCCTCACTAAACCATTACGCTTGTAAATCGACAGATATGTCACTAGGTGACACATTCTGAGACACGGAATGTACGTCTGTTCCACTGCGCCTCGACTGGTGCCTAGTTTGAGTGCGAGGGAATTAATATGCACGGAGACAGAAAGGGAAAGATGCTTTTAGCTGCAAAAACACTCCGGAATTAAAGAAACGCGTTTAGTGTCAACTGAAAATTGAACTGACAAATTAATGCGCATAAACTCGCATCGCCTAATTGCCAGGTAAGTACAGTACCAATTAGGACTGTGTACGTGTATACATTCGACGTTACGTGTAGCGTGAGCTCGCCTAGCCTGCAAGGAGCCGTTCCGTCGCTTCGCGCGGGCAGAAACGCCGCGGGCCCTGGGGACTAACGCTCGCTTTCGCTGGGGAAACAACCCTCGTGCCGCACAAATTGATGCTCGGGTAGCGTGCCTGCCACCCCGAACAAATTACGTCGTGCGTCAGCCCGATCGGCTCCCCCTGGCGAGCGCTAATTTTGTGCCGACCTCCCGATTTAACGTCATTGACCATCCTGCAACGTGTCAGCTCGGTCACTCCGATTTACGTGTTTCAAGCAGAGAGGACACTATTGAGTTCTGCAGTCAACATCCCACTTAGTGTCCACATCGATCGTACGGTATAATACTGTGTCAGCTGTTATCTTTCCTAAAACAAGGTGAAATTTTCCTCTTTGTATTAATTTTATTTGTTCGCAACTAGTTTCAGCAATATTGTAAGACGCATCCCCAGAAATCAGGGATCTACAAAACTGGATGTGATATTTTTGTCAATGTATACATGAGAAAAACACGTAGAAACTTTCGGATTCATTTCATTAATCTAAAGATAACAGTACAAATGGTTTTACACTACATCTCCTAAACAACAATTATACTTCCTAAACGTTTAAAGAAGGGTTCCAAATTTTACATAATGATAAGAAAGAGAAACAAATTAATATTTTAGAAGAAATTGAAATTTTCAGTCAGTTAAAAAGTCAACTTGACATACTTCTTAATGAGCAAACAGATCTTCAGAACAAAAAATTCTTCGATAACTTCAGTCTCATTCTGCTAATGACCGACAAGAAATCATCTGTGCAGTAAAATCAAATTTAGAATTTAATCCCACATATTTTAATATTTATTTTATTCTGCATACTATTTTATTTCTAACTAATTTTTAACTTTCTTCAGCGACACAGATAAATACACAGACACAGTATTTGAAAATATTATTCTCTTTTCCTCTGCTTAGCTTTACTCTTTATTCAATACAATACCTTTGTGAACGTCAAACTGTCATACCAACAAGGTATCATTTGCGAAGCAAAACGAATAGAAAATACAAATTTAAAGACACTGACCTTTCAATTTGAAAGGCATAGTTTTCTATTACATGTAAATGTATTTGAAATACATTTACATTCACATCATTATATAATATGTTCTGTTTTGTACAGAACCACAAAATCACTTGCGAATGGCCTAGAAGACTGAAGCTAGTCAGAGCAAATAAAATTTAAAGCAGCAACAGTGGAAGATACCACCTCATTTTAATAAATTCATTACTGTTGTATCCGCTGCGAAGAAAACTTTATCTTTCCGTTGGGATAATGCATGTTAATATTTCGAAACTAGCGAAGTTTAGGTTGTTTTTTTATTAATATTACACCGGACTAATAACTATGGTCGTCTGCCTTCATGCTTTGGACACGTATCGGAAATGGTGGCAAACGTGCCGCGTATTAACAACCTTAACCCAAGGTTCGTTGCAGCGCTACTGTGGGTTGCTAGCAACGCTCCTACCGGAGTGATAATCTCTTGCTTTCCTCAGACATGTGAACTAACTTATCTAGCCAAATATAGAGCGACATGTAGTTTAACTTGGATTCCTTGTCATACATAGTTTGGTGTTTTTCATATAGAAGAATCAATCACTGCCAGAACTGAAGGAAGATGTAATCGATCAGGGAGTGAGAAATGTAAGTCTGTAGGCATAAACACGAACATTTTCTCAGATAAAGTCTTTATAAAAGTATTGAACAGAAAGAAACGTTATTACATTTTTCTGTTATTGCTTGTTAGGCAAAATCCATAGTTAAGAATGAAATACACATTGCATGTTCACTATGTTTACTTATATAGGTAACCTACTTTAGCTTGTAGGCTCAGCACAACAAGATATGATTATAGTCATTGAATGCTATACTCTAGTACTTTGGAAATTAAATATGACATTCACAATGCAGATGTGTTACTAAACTTCCAGAATAACGTTATTGTCGGCCGGTGTGGCCGAGCGGTTCTAGGCGCTTCAGTCTGAAACCGCGCTACCGCTACAGTCGCAGGTTCGATTCCTGCCTTGGGCATGGATGTGTGTGATGTCCTTAGGTTTGTTAGGTTTAAGTAGTTCTATGTTCTAGGGGACTGATGACCTCAGATGTTAAGTCCCATAGTGCTCAGAGCCATTTGAACCAATAATGTTATCTACGGCAGTGGGAAACAACGACAACAAGAAATGTCAAAACTATGGAATGAACTGAATATGGCTGAATTCATAAATGTGATAAAACCGAACGCAGTTTAAAAACTATACTGGCGAATATTTTAGTCACAGTGGGGTACGCAGTGAAAAGAAGTTTTGTGGATGGTATATTTGCAGCACTTTTTGTTGTTAACTGGAGTGAAGTATCGTTTATTTTGTGATAATAATAAAAACGGGTATTTTCATCTAAAGACCAACAAATATTGCGGCAGGTTGTTATATACTACTGAAGATCATATTTCTCACCCATGGCAACTCCACAGTTCGTTCTGTCGTTGTTATTAAGTTTTTTACTGTGCGTTACTCCGGATAAGTATATAATAACTTTAACAAAACATTCAGATACTGCAGCTTCATAATATCATATTAAATGCGCCTTAACACCAGAGAAAATAGTTATTTGCTTGAATATCCTTAGTTATACGTTAAGACGTCTAATTGATATGTAGTAGGCAGAATGACTGAAGAAAAGAGCAGTTGGAGATTGCGGGGGTTAGCTACTGTATTTTTCGAGTGACGTTCAAAGTTATAAAAGACATACACTCCTGGAAATGGAAAAAAGAACACATTGACACCGGTGTGTCAGACCCACCATACTTGCTCCGGACACTGCGAGAGGGCTGTACAAGCAATGATCACACGCACGACACAGCGGACACACCAGGAACCGCGGTGTTGGCCGTCGAATGGCGCTAGCTGCGCAGCATTTGTGCACCGCCGCCGTCAGTGTCAAGCCAGTTTGCCGTGGCATACGGAGCTCCATCGCAGTCTTTAACACTGGTAGCATGCCGCGACAGCGTGGACGTGAACCGTATGTGCAGTTGACGGACTTTGAGCGAGGGCGTATAGTGGGCATGCGGGAGGCCGGGTGGACGTACCGCCGAATTGCTCAACACGTGGGGCGTGAGGTCTCCACAGTACATCGATGTTGTCGCTAGTGGTCGGCGGAAGGTGCACGTGCCCGTCGACCTGGGACCGGACCGCAGCGACGCACGGATGCACGCCAAGACCGTAGGATCCTACGCAGTGCCGTAGGGGACCGCACCGCCACTTCCCAGCAAATTAGGGACACTGTTGCTCCTGGGGTATCGGCGAGGACCATTCGCAACAGTCTCCATGAAGCTGGGCTACGGTCCCGCACACCGTTAGGCCGTCTTCCGCTCACGCCCCAACATCGTGCAGCCCGCCTCCAGTGGTGTCGCGACAGGCGTGAATGGAGGGACGAATGGAGACGTGTCGTCTTCAGCGATGAGAGTCGCTTCTGCCTTGGTGCCAATGATGGTCGTATGCGTGTTTGGCGCAGGTGAGCGCCACAATCAGGACTGCATACGACCGAGGCACACAGGGCCAACACCCGGCATCATGGTGTGGGGAGCGATCTCCTACACTGGCCGTACACCACTGGTGATCGTCGAGGGGACACTGAATAGTGCACGGTACATCCAAACCGTCATCGAACCCATCGTTCTACCATTCCTAGACCGGCAAGGGAACTTGCTGTTCCAACAGGACAATGCACGTCCGCATGTATCCCGTGCCACCCAACGTGCTCTAGAAGGTGTAAGTCAACTACCCTGGCCAGCAAGATCTCCGGATCTGTCCCCCATTGAGCATGTTTGGGATTGGATGAAGCGTCGTCTCACGCGGTCTGCACGTCCAGCACGAACGCTGGTCCAACTGAGGCGCCAGGTGGAAATGGCATGGCAAGCCGTTCCACAGGACTACATCCAGCATCTCTACGATCGTCTCCATGGGAGAATAGCAGCCTGCATTGCTGCGAAAGGTGGATATACACTGTACTAGTGCCGACATTGTGCATGCTCTGTTGCCTGTGTCTATGTGCCTGTGGTTCTGTCAGTGTGATCATGTGATGTATCTGACCCCAGGAATGTGTCAATAAAGTTTCCCCTTCCTGGGACAATGAATTCACGGTGTTCTTATTTCAATTTCCAGGAGTGTAGTAATAAAGTAAATAAATTTCCTGTACGAGCCCGGAATTATTGTGAATATCTTATGAATACAACTGTCTAGATAGTAATTACAACCTCTACTAAAAGGCAAAGTCCTAGCTCATTGACTGACTGACTCATTATTGCCCAGCCCAAACTGCTAAGGATATAAACTTGAAATTTGAAGTCGGTGTGGATCTTGCACTGTAAGTGTAATTTACGAAGGAATTTTTCGAAATTCCAGACCTAAGGAGTGAAATAAGACATGGAAGCCTTTTTTTAAAAAAATTTTTAAGGTAATTTTGAAGCTAGGACTACGAAAACTGGCACGTATTTGGTTACTCAGCGAGACCTACGAAAATTAGTATTTGGTTTCAGGGTCAACAATAAAGAAATCATTGTTTCAGTATTTTTTGAAATTTAATCTTATGGGGATGAAAGAGTTGGTGAAAGCTTTCTTTTTTTTAAAAAAAAGAGCGTCATTATTAAAGAACTGCTAAAGGATTTTTAAAGCTACATGTGTGAACATTCGTATTTGACTTCTCGGTTACAAATAAAAAAAATTTGTGTTTAACTGTTTTTGGAACTTGAATCCCTAAGGGGATCAAATAGAGAATTTGATTTTTAAGAAAATATTTTATTATGAAAGCATTTTCGAAGGTAAATCTATTAAAATGTTCAAATGAGTGTGAAATCTTATGGGACTTAATTGCTACCGTCATCAGTCCCTACGCTTACACACTACTTAACCTAAATTATCCTAAGGACAAACACACACACCCATGCCCGAGGGAGGACTCGAACCTCTGCCGGGACCAGCCGCACAGTCCCAGAATGCAAGTATTGGGACACGGCCGGTGCCATTCCAAAATACCGTCACCAACCCCCACCCCCCTCCCCCCACCTACGTATACGCGCTAGACATGAAATGTTTTCATAACATGTTTTTCCAAAACATCGTTAGTCGACAAGGTCGCACGCAGTGTATCCGGCATGTGTTGCCTCTCTAGTCGTTATTACCGTAGTGGGTTGCGACATAGAGAGAGATGGCGGTGGTGGAAATGGCTGTATCCAATACGATCCCTTAATTGAGTCACATGTTCGACTTCTACCAATAGGATTCAACTATCCTATGACCTCATTGTAGGACATATATAGGTTAAGTTCCGGGACCTCAGTCTTGGTCACTCAGTCAGCGGGAGACTAAGAAGAACAATCATGAAGCACCAGTCGACCTCCAGTGCAGTCACTCAGAACAGGATCAAACGGAAAAGTAAGTATCATATTTCACATTATTCTATCTCATTCATTATCCTTATTATTCAATGTTTTCACTTATTCGCTAATATCTAATCATTCATCTTCTTTTTTCAACAGAGTCAAACGCAACCATGCTTAGCTCCGCAGACGCGTCCGAACATGCATCATCATTAGCTTCGTTAACCATCTCATCCGGACCTACACCAGCGACAGCCGACTCATTTGATCCAGTAGCGACCGCGTGGGATCCTGTAGCTCACATGTTGGAGCAGGACAAGGAGTTGCTGCTCTCCGTCCCACTCAGCAACTTGTGTGATGAAGACGCTCGATCTGCTCACCACACAACGAATTCAACCACTGGTGGTGTTAAAGATCAACTAAATGGTGGTCAGTACTGGATGCCTACATATAACTCATCACAATCGAACACTCCCGTGATAGTGCAACCACCGAGTTTAGATACTGTAAATAAAAAGAATACGTCTAGTGCGGCTACGCTATTCACCACGACATATAATTTAACCTCCAGTGGTTCCAAACGTGTGAACATTGCTATAGACGTCCATCATGTCTGGGGGATCCAAGCTATAATGGAGATTGAAAATATTTCCAAAAGTGTTAAAGTCCCGATTTCCGAGTTCGACTGGGCCGGGATCTGTCATGCAGAGCGCTACATCAATCAACAAATGACCACCGAATATGACCCAACTCACCCCCCACCAGAAATTCGTCTTGCCGATGTCATACTTTCCATTACTACTGTATATGATGACTGCGCCTTATGCATTAAATCAGGTGTCGACAGCGTCTATCTAAGGCATCCATCAGTTATCAAATTATTCAACCTAGACTCCTCTATACGGTTTGCTCTCGAGAGACTGAATCGTTGGGTTCCTAGCATAGAGGCAGCATATAATGATGTTAAAAACTCTTTACGTGTTAATAATATACATATTGACGATTTTGAGCAGCATCTTCGTTCGCATATGGCCATTAAAACTACAGACATCCAATTGAAATGCGTGTGTCAAAAACCAGAGTACTCAGAGTCACCTATCGGATTGCGTGAGATACGTGCAGAATTTATTGCCAACCAAAGAGAATTATTTGGTATATATTGTACAGGTTCTAAGAAGAAACGTGCAGATTATGATAACACCTCAGAAATAGTACATCCAATGTATGATTTTTAAATAAATAATTTATATTTAATCTTATCTCCTGTTTCTCTTTTATTTCAGACCACCACTCCTATTATAATCAAATTGATCCAATAATTTTTTTAATTCTACTCAAATTATGACCATCTTACTCTTCATACATGTGTTCCTCGTGTAGGCAGTATAGCTCAATCGGTTAATTGATCGAACTATACTGGCTACACACAAATATTATTATTATCCTCTCAGTTATATTTTCTATATATGTCAAGTACTTGTTTGTACATGGCTCATTTACTATCATGGCTGGCTGGGTGAAGCACCCTCACCACAAGGACTTTGTTGTCGGTGACTGGTCATGTGAAGATTCAAGTGAAGAGCAGAAGAAGAACAAGAAAAACGGAATTCTCCTTCCCGATAATATAAGAGCAATTATTGTAGGCCCATCCAACTGCGGCAAGACTAATGTCCTCATGACTCTGCTAACTCATGTGCAAGGTGTCCGATTTGAACATGTCTGTCTATTCTCAAAAACACTCTTTCAACCCAAGTATCAGCTATTGCATGAGATATTTCGAGGTGTAGATGGCGTTACATACACAACATTCAGTGAAAGCTCTGATATCCCCCCACCTGAAGAAACAAAACCAAACACAGTATTCATATTTGACGATGTTGCAGTAGAAAACCAAGACCAAATTCGCAAATATTTCTCTTTCGGTCGCCATATGGGTGCTGACGTATTTTATCTAAGTCAAACATATTCCAGAATCCCCAAACAACTTGTTAGGGATAACGCAAATCTCATTATAGCCTTCAAGCAAGACAATCTTAATTTAAGACACATTTACCAAGCACATGTGGGGACGGATATGTCGTTCAATGATTTCTTAAAGATATGTGCAGACTGTTGGAACCATTCACAGTATGGGTTTCTCGTTATTGATAAAACAAGAAAACTGTATGAGGGTAGATACAGACGAAACTTTCAAGAATTTTTGCATATATAACAAGGTAATAGACGTTAACACATCAGTCTACGTCATACCATGGACAAATTCGCGCGTATGTCCACCTATCAACCTGAGATGATTGGTGTACACAGACAGAACATTCGCTTGTACATGGATGCGAAAATTCAAGCTATGGCTCTTAAAGTTGCAAGTATGCGCAGGGAACTAGAGACCTATTACCAAACCCTTCTGAGAATGGTGAATCAGTTAAATGAGCTAGTTAATCAAGTCAGTAAGAAAGTAACCGACTTAACTGAAAAGGTCAATCATATTCAGAGAAAAATAGATGTAGACCTCATTGTTGTCGATAAGGGTGATCGTGATCATACTAAGAAGCTGAAGAAAATGAATGCATATATAAAGCCTCATGTCGCAGAGACGTCTGATTAGTATACGTTGAGATGTCGACGACCAAACAGAAAGTCATTCAAGCCCGTAAAGCAGTCCGAGAGAAATTACGGTTGCTTAGGTTAGGGTATATTGATCGTCAGCAAACACTAAGAGAGACCTTTAAGCCCGTTACTGAGTCTCTCCGACAGCTCTCACCAAAAACAAAAACGACCCAAAACGACAGTCAAGCCATTGATGAATTCATTATTAGTCACGCACCAGGCCAGATAGATAGAACATTCGGCGTTAGCCCAGGAAGACCATACATGTTGGGCACGCATCCCATAACTGTAACAGAAGACAAAATACAAATAGCTGATAGACCGTTTGACCGAACACCAGGCTTAATGAATCTTATTTTCCTAAGACCAACTAATAAACCTATAAATTATTCAGTTAGTGATAAGGACACGTACCGTCAAATACTACACATGACTGGTGTACACAAGATCACCAAAAGCCTAACCAACAGGAAGTATAAAACCATTATAAAACCAATACTTGAAGACCAAAACAACAACAACGGTGCCAGCAGCGGAGATGGTATTGACATTGGTCTTAAGACAGTGAACAATCGAGTCCCTCAGTATATATATTATGACGACCCCAACGAACTAATAGATCGACTACGTCTGCTCATGGCATCAGCTGCTGCAGGTAATACAGCTCATTCGAATGAAGTTATCTCCATAATCTCTGAGCTTCGAGAGAGAGGTATCATCGAATAAGTATGGAGACCGTAGTTCGAGAACTACACAAACCAGCACGCAAAACATACCCGCGCAGGCATGTCATGATTAAAGGGATAGATGACTTGTGGCAAGCTGATCTTGTAGATATGCGACAATATTCACATGAGAATAATGGCTTCAAATACATTTTAATTGTTATTGATACATACTCCAAATTTGCATGGGCAGTACCAGTCAAGACAAAAACCGGACCAAATGTCGCTGATGCTTTTGAACGCTTGCTACAGATAGGAACCAATCGATGCCCTGACAATCTCCAAACCGATCATGGTGGTGAGTTCTACAATAGATACTTCAAGACAGTGATGCAGCGGTATGGAATACATCACTACTCGACATTCACTCACCTGAAGGCAAGTATCGTAGAGCGCTTGAACAGAACAATAAAAGGTAGAATGTGGATGCGGTTTAACCTTCGTGGCTCATACAAATGGACAGATATCCTCCCAGAAATAATTGCTCAATATAATAGAACCAAACATAGCACAATAAAAATGCGGCCAATTGATGTTCGTGATAACACACTCATGGATACGGTATACTTTCACATTAAGATACTGGATCCACGCAAACAGAAATTTAATGTAGGTGATTTGGTGCGTATCTCAAAACACAAGACCGCATTTGAGAAATCATACCTACCGAACTGGTCAACTGAGATATTTACAGTTTCAAATGTGCAGCGAACGAATCCTAGAACTTATTTATTGAAAGACAGTAAAGGTGAAGAAATTGCAGGCTCCTTCTACACTGAGGAGATGCAGAAGAGCTCACAACCAGATCTTTTTCTCGTGGAGAGAATCATAAGACGACTTGGAAATAAAGCCTTAGTCAAATGGCTTGGTTTTCCTGCTACACAAAACAGTTGGATTGATGCCAGGGATTTGCTATATAATGAACATTCATCGTCCACAACCACCACAGTAGCCTGACATGCGCGATCGAGGGCACATTAGAGGAGGCGGTGGTGTTCTGGACAAACTACCTTTGGAATTACACATCCCGGGGTATAACTACTGCGGACCTGGGACAAAGCTTCAGAAACGCTTGGCGCGAGGTGATAAGGGAGTGAATCTGCTTGACGAAGCGTGCATGGAACACGACATTGCATACGAAGCAAATAAAGATCTACCAAGTCGTCACATTGCAGATAGGATTTTAGCTGATAAAGCTAAGGCGATACGGAAAAGAAAAGATATTGGTATAGGTCAACGCATCGCAGCATACGCAGTTGATAAAACCATGCGCGGAAAAATCAAGTTAGGATTAGGAGTGATGAATTTCAAGCGCGTTATGAACGCTGCACGTCGCGCACTAAACATGAAGAACAAGAAGGGTTCTTTGAAGAAATGTATCCTGACAGCGATGTATGCAGCTAAAAACGCAATGAAGGACAAAGAATCACCAACGAGAAGATCCGTTAAAGCACCTCGCATTCTACCGATACCCAAGACATCCGGCGGTTTTATTCCTTTTCTCATCCCAGCCCTCTCCGCGCTCTCAGCGGTAGGTTCGCTCGCCGGTGGGGCTGCAGCTATCGCTCGAACAGTCAAGAATGCGCAAAACTCGCAAACCCAGTTAGAAGAGGCGAGAAGACATAACCGCATGATGGAAGCAGCAGTCATTGGAAAAGGTCTATACTTGAAACCGTACAAGAAGGGTCTTGGTCTATTCATAAATAAAAAAAAAAAGCCCAATAGCGGTCCTACCAGATCGACCACTCACAAATACAGACCTTCTTAAGTTTGTTAGACATAAATTCAAGATACCAAGATTCCGTGGTGTGTTTATGAGGGATACATTACCTAAGACTATGTGGAAAACTGGTGAATGCGGTATTGTGAATTTAGATGTTGTCGGAGGTCCTGGCACCCACTGGGTGGCGTACGTTATGAAAGACGCTGGGGTAGTCTACTATTTCGACTCCTTTGGTGACCTGCAACCACCCGAAGAATTACAGCAATACTTCACTCACAGAAGACATGTGCTATACAATTATCAACGGTATCAGGACTTTAATACATACCTCTGCGGACATCTTTGCATCATCTTTCTCTTGACGTTCACAAAGAAGAAGAATAAGAACAAGAACTAACGTATATAAGCAGGATGTTTAAACCTTCATTCATCAGTTGACGTTCAGATGCAATGTCGTACACTTTGACGTTGAAAGGACGGTCATCTGTATTGCGTGCAAATTACTTCCCACCAATTGATTTGAGTGCAGGTCAATGGAGTGTTGCATTGATTGGACTGGAGACGTACAACAGCATCCCGAATATCACCAACACTAACAATAAATTGCATCTCGATATTAATGGTGAAAAAGATATTCTTGAAATAGAATCTGGTGCATACGATATCGACGATTTAAACGAACTCTTAAAACAGTCTGGAAAAGGTATTGAACTACGTGCAAACATCAATACACTTAAATCTGAAGTAAGGACTCTAAATGCAACGATTGACTTTAGCCAGAAACATTCAATAGGACCCCTGCTTGGATTCACAAAAGGGCAGATTTTGAAGAAAGATCCAACTAAATTTTACAAGTCCAATCAGTCTGTGGATATACTCCCAGTCAGCACAATACGTGTCGAGTGTAACATTGCTACGAATTCCTATCTCAACGATACTCTCATTCACACTATTTACGGATTCTTCCCCTCAGTTGCAGCGGGGTATAAGATTGTTGAGACACCTGCCAATGCAATATACCTTCCGGTGACTGCTCAGACATTGGGCTATTTGGAGCTGCGTATTGTGGATCAGAATAATAAACTTGTCGACTTTCGCGGTGAGGAAATCATTATACGATTACATCTAAAACAAGATGGGCTTGCGGTATAAAACAAGTGCACGCAATACACAGCGCGCCACTTCGCTACTGAATAGCAAACTGATAACACCTGTGAACTACGAATTTCTTAAATCAGTTGGTCTCAAACCCTGCAATGACGTCATCACTCAATATAACCAATCCAGTAGAGTATGATGACAGAATTATACGTCAAGAATACTTCTCTCATAAATCTTACGCTTCAACCACGTTTAACAAGAATGATGAAATCAGGATTGTCATACAACACCAGGACACACTCACTCTTCCGTGCAAGAGTTTCATATATCTCGAAGGGTCATTCAAGAAAACTGATGGTACCGATACAGTGGGGTCCAAGCTGACACGCAACGCATTGGCATTCCTCTTCCAAGAGATTCGCTATGAACTGAATGGTTCTGAGATTGATCGTACACGCAATGTTGGTCTAACATCGACCCTTAAAACATACGTCTCGGCATCACCAGCAGATCTGCACAGTTTAGAAAATGCTGGATGGTTCATAGACGATGCGGAGGGTAGAACACCCCAGGAGTACAAGCGATTT
Source organism: Schistocerca cancellata (assembly GCF_023864275.1). Taxonomy (NCBI): domain Eukaryota; kingdom Metazoa; phylum Arthropoda; class Insecta; order Orthoptera; family Acrididae; genus Schistocerca; species Schistocerca cancellata. The sequence goes on from NC_064627.1 coordinate 460,998,114, forward strand.
ACTGCATGCATACCTCTAAAACTACTTATGGGATATTTTGAGGATATGAGACAGATTATTATGAACGCTAAACAGGAACTTATTCTCGTGCGGAGTGCGACAGACAATAACTCGTACATTCAAGGAGCTCAAGAGGAGAATAGGATCACAATCAACAAATTAATATGGAAAATGCCTCACGTCAGTGTATCCGACGAGGAACGATTGAAGCTTTTGAAAGTGTTGAATTCAGGTACATTTCTGTCACTGACCTTCCGCTCATGGGAGATCTTTGAGTATCCAGTGTTACCGACCGCGAGCAGACAAACATGGGCTATTAAGACCTCCAGTCATATCGAGACACCCAGATTCATTATACTTGCGTTTCAGACTGATAGAAGAGCAAATACATCAAACGATTCCACCGTGTTCGATAACTGCAAGTTAACTAACGCCAAAGTCTACCTCAATTCAGAATTCTACCCATATGACAATCTACATCTGCAATGGAATGAAAATGTATACAGCCTCGCGTATGACATGTATGCAAGGTTTCGTCCTTCTTACTATGAAATTGCTGAAGGAGAGGGAGGGGGGTGTCTACTGAGTCCTCGTAAGTTCAAAGAGCTTTCACCGATCATTGTAATAGACTGCTCTAAACAGAATGAGATAATTAAGTCTGGACCTATAGACGTTCGAATTGAATTTGAATCATCGACAAATTTCCCAGAACACACCGCTGCATATGCATTAGTCCTACACGACAGAATAATCAATTACTCACCGCTCACAGGTGTTGTGCAACGAGCTGTATAAATGAAAATATGCTGTCCTATGCATTGATCATTTGACGATGGCAACTCAGCCTATGAAGATCATTGCAGATGTTCAAGGATTCCATGATGGAGAGCGAAGACAGTTCGTATTTAAACAAGTTGCTTTTGTGGCCTACACACAAGACGCAGGAATAATTGAAACCTTCTCCGCAAATATTCGATCACCAAAACCGTTCACGCAAGTGAAATCTTGTAAAACACGGACCAGTGCATTGTGGTTAACTAATTTTTATCATGGAATTCACTGGGATGATCCCGGCATACCCTATAAAGATGTGGTGATCGCACTTAAATTATTCGATCACAAGGACACCATCGTTTACGTGAAGGGAAAGGACAAAACCTCCTGGATGCGTCAAATATTTAAATTTGCATCTATTCAAGACCTTGAATGGTACGGTTGTCCATCCATCCATCGACTGAAGAACGATTACCAAAAAAGTGCATTTGTATCTGCATATGAGAATGTAAAATTACTTTTCACTTTTATTAGAAATAAATAATAATTTATAAGATTGAGTGTTTTTTTTCTTTCTATGACATCCAACGTCCCTAGTATTGTAAGTTTATTCTTTTTATATTTTATATGAAGGGAACTGTCCGAGAGAGACACATACCCTGGCCTTTGACGTGGAATGAGCCTACTGTCATAGTTAGGCGCGGATGTCGATCTCGCGGTCTCCGTCGAAATCGACAGACACGCGCAGCCGCTGACGCTTGGTAGGGGGTTGCACCAGTTGCCGACCTCGCGGCCGCTGTGGAAAGCGATGCGTCAGATTACGCTCTCTAAAGTATCTGTTGACGTAGGACTGTAAGAGATAGCGATGCATTGGGCTGTGTGTGTTCGTGACAACTAGCAGAAGTCCTGCACTTGTGATTAAAAGCAGGAAACCTTATAACTTTATGCATTGCGATGTGGCTGTATGTACGTATTCTGCATACACACATAAATAAATTTATAATATTTTTAATAAAAAGAATAATCATTATTAGGGTATCAAATAATAACAACATTTTTTTAGAAGGAAATAACTGAGTTTATTATTGAAATCAGAATTTAACATTTTTCACATTATATATAAATATGAGTTTACAGATATAAGATTGGTTTTTAACCAAAAATCTGAAATTCTACATCTTTTTAGATAATTTTTTAACAATTTTAGATAATTAAGAAATATATATAAGCATTCTCTTCAGATAAATTATATATAATTTTAAAGCTAATGCAGAGGTACTACCCTATCTTACAAAGTATCTAATATCGCTAATGAAGTTCCACCAGAAAAACAAAGCACTTTTAATTAATACCAAACCTATTTGTTTCAAGTCAATGACTCTAAACATTTTCGAAAAGAACAACAACAAATTGAATATATATTTTTTTTTTCCAAGTAATTCGATTTAAAGATTTTCAACTACAAGAACAAGGTGAACATATATATTTTTCTTTAAAGTGGACGTCTAGAATCATTTTCCGCTAGAACAAGCAATTGAACACATAGTAAGAATTTAATTAGTGGAACTCATACACTTAAAAACTAGTTCTGACTGGATGGCTAGCGGTAGGTGAAACTTACAAACTAAAATCTAAGCTCTATAATGACTAGAAGTGATGGATATATTAAGTGAGAAAATTTTATTTATTTTTTTTTTGTTCATACAGAAGTTAATTGGCTAAATTTATAGCCTTTTCATATATATATTAATAATGGTCAGCAATATGTAGATATAAAGACTACTTTATTTATTATGATTTTCTTTGAAAAAATAATGATTATATTTACATACACACACACACACTTAACACAAGTTCGCGCTCATTCGCACACTCAGACATGCATGGAAGCACGCAAACTGATACACGCAACAAAACACTCTCATCAACTATTTACACTATGATAAAAGAGCCATACTATTTCCACGCATAGCTCACATTCATAACATTCACACGCTCATTCCATCTCTATCACTCAACCAGAGTCCCCCACCCCTACTTTCGTTTCAAGTAAATAGTGTGAGTATGGGAGGGTTCCCACCCCATCCTCACAAATGACTCTTTTATCGTCATGAGGAGACAGTCCGACTTTAGACTGCAGCACAGTGTACACCTCGTGAGCTCGTGATCGAATACTAGTTTGTTGAACCATGTGTGGATGAGCGCCTTCAACGCTACGACCGTACAGGCACTGCAAATAGTCCTCGACCGTAAGCGCACGAGACGCGATCCGTCTAACACCCTTTGCCCGCCTCAGAGTGCTCCCGTCTACAGTGCGATATGCATACATTTTCGATCTCAGTCCCACAAACTCTACAATTGGTAAACCATTCGACTCGTCTTTCATGAGACCGATAACCTTCTTGTTCTGTGGAACAATACCATAAGGATTATTGATCTCATAAGAAGAGGTGTCGAATTCTCTACCATTGCACCTAATTACTTCATATGGATCGCAATTCTTGATCCAGTAGATAAAGCTGTCTGTATCCATATAAAGTAATTTTGGATCTATGAAATGAGGTTTCGCAAACTCATAGTGGAATCGGTACATGTAGAATTTGGAGATATCGAGTATACACATCCCCAAATAGATGGGTTTCATAAACTCTACAGCAGTCTTCGACATCTCCACAGCAACAAAGTTTTCATTGAAGATGGTGGCAAGCTTAAAATTTGGCCTGGCTATACATTTTCTCACGCCGTAACGCCCTTCCCATGCGGTTCTAATAACAATATCGCGTTCATTTCTTACATTTTGCATAGTTTTCCCGAAAATGGAATTATTCATTAATTTATAAAAGTCTTTTTCAAAATCATTACTCGCGACCGCCCTCTTTTCGGTGTTTAGTTCAATATACTCCTTCAACCAGGGGGATTGCTTGAAGGAGATTGCCCGGGTGATTTTAATGAGCTCCATTCCTAATCTGAGACACTGCTGGAGGTTACGATAATGAATAATATACCTCTGCTTATCCCCAACAGTGGCCATCAGTTTAGGGATGGTGCTTCCTCGTGGAATTTGTTGCTCTGGACATAACGGCAAGTCGCTTGTCTCTCCATGCAAATTATTAGGGTACGCGATGTCTGCCTCAAGCACATACCCTACATCAGAATCGGCCGCAAGACCCATTATCTGTCCACCTAATCCCTTCAATTCGTCTTCAGGCACCCATTGGAACCCGGCAACCGGCAGCGGTTGCTTCATAGCATGCCCATATAAATTGTTAACATCTAAGTACAAAATGTAACTGGAATCAAGGGATGCGTTGTACTCGACACCCATCCGCGGATTATTTGCCTTGGCGTGTCTGTGAACACATTGACAAAGTCCGCCGCGGATCCCTCGCTCAAAAAATAGAAGCATTGAAGCATCAGTCAAAAGTTCAATGTTGCAACCCGTTTTTTTGAGCATAGCATCCCAGGACAACCCAGGTGCCGTGTAATAAAAGGCAGGGTCCAGAGAGTACGTGGTCATACATACACTCCGGAACTTTTCGAAAACATCTGCAAGCAAACGAACGTCCGTGTCCATGTATAACCTTGCATATTCTCCCAAATTGGGGATGTTGAATTCCTGCCATACATTAACGGCATGCTCATAATCTGTGTTAGTTATGGTATCGCCAGTGAGAGTACTGGTAAAAGAAGTTATGTCGGGAAGCCTGGTTTCATTGAGTTTTGCCATACTATCAAGATACTCGTACGGGAAAACTCCTTTCCTCGTCGCAAGTTGAAACTTTTCCTCATCGGTAAATGCAGATCGAGTGATATGCATATCATTCCGAGGTAAAGTCTCAACAAGTTTCTGGAGCGAAGTTTGCATAAATCGTAGAGAGTCAAGGAAGCGGAGCGTAATTTTCGGCGTCATTCGTTTTGAAAAAGAAATGTACTTTTCAACACTTTCAGGCAGGATATTGACCTGATCCTTCTTCATACCGAACTTAGCCAAGTGCTCAACGAGAAAATGAGCGTCATACCCGCTCAGATTATGAAAAAAGACGGGTATGTGTGTAGGTAACTGATACTTCAAGTTGCATGCTTTGTGGGCTGCACCGCGGAACTTACCCGTAAGATGACAATGGTCTCTACGAGGAGTTTCCGCTTTTCTATCTAAGGCCAGCCCGCAAATATGACAATTAACAGCCTTTTCATACAAGTCATCATTTTCCTTTGATTTGGTCATGGGAATATTGATGCTGTAGAGCTTGTGAACTTGCCATGAAAGTTTTTCAAGCTCAGTGAGAAGCCAAACCGCCGGATCGTCCCCTACATAAGACTGATAGCTATTAAGTTTACAATCATATGCGCATACAACTTGGAACGCAGCCGCATAAGGTACGTGTTTTTGTGTGAAGGTTGTGTGTGAGGCTAAGGGATTCCCTTCACAACGAGTAATAGGAGCCAGCAAGCATTCAAAATCGGCGTACACAACAAAAGGACAACGCTGCTGGTGGTGAGCATTTTTAAATTTAATGAATTTATTTTCCTCAGTGGGCATAACAACACGTACCGGGTCCTTGCATGCACAATCTAATAGATGTGTCGCTAATAACTCTTGAGATGAAAAATAATTCAAACACCTTATACAAATATGTCGTTTATGATCATTTTTACTTAACTGGGAGGAAATGAGTCGGGACATGTCTTTGATCCAGACGTAGTGATAATTATCACGTTCGGAGAAGAGCAGCATGTTGACATGCAACTCTCGTTCACCTGCAAATTTTGAGAAATGGAGGGGGCCTACTACTGTATGCTTGTTCTGCTCATCTGACTTGCTTTTCTTCTCCAGGCCATAAACGTGGACCGATATTGCGGTATTCTGAGCCTCAAACTTAGGTATGTCCTGGATTCTTAAAGGGAACTCTATTCCGTCAAAGTTATACAGTCTCTTAATATCTTTGACTTTGTAACTGCTGGGACGCTCGGGATGATGTTTGTAATTGTAATTTCTCTCGCAAGCCAGGACTGACCATGCAAAACACGCATTATCATAGTTATTTTGAACATTAATGCACGCCTGCTTTTTCTCAATATCTATAGGGAGTTTAATATAACTGGACCCTCCATTCATTGGATCATAGACATGTATATGGATGTCGAGGTGTGGTATACTGCTGAGCGCTTTAGCGGATCCACGTACTTCCATCTCGGAAAATCGGGCCATAATAGCGCTCAAGGTGGATTCTCTATACCACTCAGCAATCGATGTGCTCCGAGAAATAACGCCATTGTCACCCCATATATAATGCAGAGTAGCCGTCTCCGCGCCACCTTGATGTTTAGGGGGGTGACTCAGTTCACAGCATAACACAGCACTGCATTTAAAGGCGTTAAATTCCGGATCTTCTAAGAGTTTGAGGAGCTCGGTCTCCAAGACGGGGAGGCACGCCTCCAAAAACCTTACAGGATCGCGATACCTCCCGCCTGGATTCTCAATTCTGGTGAAAGAGATTCGCCCCTCAAACGCTCTAGCAACTGCTGAGTATTCTAAGGGAGTCATTACGCCGTTATTCTGATCGACTTCGTTATCGATAGGACGGGTGAGAGAACTACCGCTAGCCATAAGGAAATTACTATTATTACTGTTGCTACAACTAGGAGTCCACCCGATAGATGAATGGGTTGGTGATGGGTTATCGTAATCATCATCATCATTTGCGGGGAGAGGTATACGTCTCGGAACGCGTACCTTGCGTGGGCGGCGGCGGCGAGCTGCTGCTTCTAGAGGAGGAGGGGGTGACAGCCGGTTTGAAGGGCCAGGCTGTGGCGACGGCGGACGGGCTGCGCAGCCAAACGGTTGCGACAGCGCTGGGGGAGGAGCTGATGCGTGTTCTGCATCCGCCTCCCGCGAAGCCCTTATAGGGACTACGCAAGGCGTGGCGTGTCTTTGCGGTTCGGTGCGCCCGAGTCCCGCCCCCGCAACCACCGCTCTAGGAACACGGCCTACGCCGTGTGATATACCTGTAAGATAAATAAGGAAAAAAATTAATTTAGTGATTTATATTTAAAAGAGCGATACATAATAACAATAAGAGTAGATAATGGTGGTTATGTGAAGGAATGTTAATGTTCAAAATTATTCACCTTCTCCGCTCTGACTCCATGGTTTGAGCAACTCATTGCCAAAATCAAGTAGATCCTCAAACCACTCAGGTAGGTTGATCTCCTCCTCAAACGGGTCAGGCAGGTTGGTCTCCTCCTCCTCTAAAGACTGAGTGTCCTGTGTGGCGGGCGCCGTTTGAACGCTACCGTCGCTTCCTTGAACGTTTTGGGTGGTTGAACCGAATTCTGAATTAGGCGCATCTACAAAGAAAAGACCGGCTTATGAGGAATAAATGTATACAATCAGGAAACGGGTATATATTAGATGAAATTATTTAAGTTTAAGAAGTGTGATTGTATTATAAATGTACTTACATTCGAGCTGCGCTTGAGCTCTTTCCATCTCGATCTGGTTGTCTAGATTAACCAAGATTTGCTGGAAGAAATCTAGAAAGATGGAGAAGACTGGATATAATATCGCATATGGAAAGGGAAGTGTGCTTTCAGTTAAGTGATAGAGAAATAAGCGGACCAGCAAATTTAAAAAAAGGAACGAAATGAAATATTTACAAAGAGCATTGCACAACGAATATAACAGATACACAACACGTGGAAGCTCTATCTTTATAGCGGATACGGTAAATTAATTATAACACATACAACATGTGGAAATTCATTCTTTACATTGAGATGTCCAAAACGGTTATAAGACTTAACACATACACAAACATAGAATCCGTTAAAAGACTTAGTAAACTTTACAGAGAGAGATCGAAAACTGGTATAAGATGGAACATACAACACATGGATGAACAATATTTATAGAGAGCAGTACAAAACAAATGTAACAGTTAAAATAAAAGATTCAGACACCTAAGTTAGAGGTAAAAAAGGCGTGGATAAGCAATTTTTATAGAGAGAGATTCAAAAGGGTAAAAAACGTAAGCAGGAACACACACACAGACCAAGTGGAGGAGCGATCTTTATAGAGAGCATTATAAAGATATGTAGCACTCATACACAGAGTTAAAGGGTGTAGATATCAGAATTCTGAAAATGCACTTACCAGGGAATGGAACTTCGTCCACATGAGCACGTTTGCTGCTGCTGCTGCTGCTGCTGTCACTGGCGGTTCGTTTCATTTTTACACGTTTAATTACGAAGACGTGACAAGTATTGGATGAATGAAGTATACGAGCAGTGTGAGAGTGAGGTAGGTCGGGCATTGATTTATATAGGTCCTGCCTAGCGCGTCACAACCCCGCGCCGGTAATAACGACTAGAGAGTCAACACTTGCCGGATACACTGCGTGCGACCTTGTTGCTGTCTACTAACGGGGGTTGTGACATAGAGAGAGATGGCGCTAACTCTCTCTCTCTATGTCACAACCCCGCGCCGGTAATAACGACTAGAGAGTCAGCACTTGCCGGATACACTGCGTGCGACCTTGTTGCTGTCTACTAACGATGCTTTGGAATGGACTCTCTCTATGTCACAAACCGCTACGGTAATAACGACTAGAGAGGCAACACATGCCGGATACATTGCGTGCGACCTTGTCGACTAACGATGTTTTGGAAAAACATGTTATGAAAACATTTCATGTCTAGCGCGTATACGTAGGTGGGGGGAGGGGGGTGGGGGTTGGTGACGGTATTTTGGAATGGCACCGGCCGTGTCCCAATACTAATGCAGCGCCTAGACCGCTCGGCTAATCCCGCGCGGCTGAATCTATTAAAATTTAAATTTGGCTTCTCAGTCAGAAATAAGAAACTACATGTTTCACTATTTTCGAAAATTCAACCCCTAGGTGAATGAAATAAAGGGTGAAACGTTTTATGAAAGTATTTCATTGTGAAAGCATTTTTAAAGCTAAATCTTGGAAAATTGGAGTTTGGCCTCATTACTACAGATGAAAAACTACGTGTTTCACTGTTTTTTGGAACTCCAACCTGTAAAGGGGTGAAATAGGGTCAGACTGATTCACTGATTCATCATCGCCCAGGCCAGTCCGCTAAGGATAGAAACTTTAAGTTTTGGGAGGGTGTGGATTTATACTGAAGGCATCGTTTAAAGAGGGACTATCCGAAGTCCCACACCTAAGGGGGTGAAATAGGTGACGAAAGGCTTTTTGAAAATATGTCGCTATTAAGGGAATCTCGAAGCTAGGTCTACGAAAACTGTTACGTATTTGGTTTTTCAGTCAGAAAATAAAAAAAAGTGTTTCAGTATTTTCTGAAATTTAACCACTACGGGGGTAAAATGGTGAAAGGCTATTTGTAAATAAATAATTACTATCAAAGGATTTTAAGGCTACTTCTATGACATTGGTATTTGCTTTCTTGGTTATAAATAAAAAAATATGTGTTTTAGTATTTCTGGAAATTCAGCGCCTAAGGGAGCGCAGTAGGGCATGAAAATTTTTAAAACGTATTTCATGAAATTAAAAACATTTAAAGCTAAATTTATTAAAATTGGTATTTCACTTCGCGGCTAGATATAAAGAAATATTTGTAGGAGATGAAAGTTGATATGGAAATATCCGTTGGACTACAGCTATCAGAATCGCTTTTTTGTTAGAAGTACATTAGGAAAAGAACGTGCTTATATGGCCTTAGTTAGCATGAAAAGCTTAGAAAGTGTTGGAGTTTTTGAACAACACAAAAATTCGATTAAATAAAAACAAAAATATCTTTCGACTACTGCTATCAGCTTCAGTGAAGATTAGAGAAACGTAAAGAGCGTCAGGCGCTAGTTATACAACAACAGTGTACCAAAGGGGAAAAATTAAAAGTTAAAAAATACGAGGGTGTGCTGAAAAGTAATGCTTCCTAATTTTATGTGAACATTCTTAAAGCTTTTTAAATAAAACAGACGCTATTAACATTCTACATCATTAATCTTCATGTCTACATATTTTCAGTCTTCTGTCGCTAGAGGGCTCCGAACTGTGGCGTGTAACATAGCAGCATGTAACGTAACTGTGTCGGTGTATAAGAAACAGCGTGCTCTAATCGAATTTCCAACTGGAAGAGTTCGTCCGCACACGGGGCACCCTCTCCTTCAGCGTGACGGTGCCAGACCACACACGAGCGCTGCGGCGTTTGCAACAATCCGGCGCCTTTGTTTCGCTGTCATTGATCATCCTCGATACAGTCCTGACTTGGCCCTATACGGTTTTCAGTTGTTTCCAAAACTGAAGTACACCTTCGAGGTCTTCACTTTTTTAGTAATGAAGCGGTGCCAGCAGAGATGAGGTTGTGGCTCCGTCACAAAGTCAAACATTCTGCAGTGACGGTATCAACAAAATTATCTCTCGTTGGCAGAAATGAGTTCGTCGCCATGGTGACTTTTGTGACGGCTCCCTAACCCAAGGTCCTCGGCGGTACTTTTGGGGCAGCCTTCACAAGTTGTATAAAGCGTGGGTACTGACCAGGATGTAGCTATGTCTGTTGGCCGAAAAATAATTAATGACAAGAACTGCGCCAGCTAGAATGAAGAGATAACTTTTTATTTCTGACGAAACGTGCACCAGCAATACAAGTCCAAGTAATATACAAGAGTAATCCGTGTACTGAGCCTAGTCGAATACAATGGCAAATATCGCACTGCAATGGCTCTGCTATAAACTCCACGAAAGGCTAGCGATAGACAATCGACAATAGACTGTCCGTCTCGGGGCCAGCGCTCCTCCTCATATGCAACAGGCAGAGGACGCTGCGGACCCGAGCTCAGCCATGGCGCGACCTCTTCCGTCGGCGGTAACGCCCTGAGACGCCGACGGCCGCGACAGGAACTGTGGCCAGCGATGTCACGGTAAGGGCGCGCGTTGGTTGGTTCGGTCCGTGGGTACAACAGTGACCATGTTGAGAAATAAATATGTAGACATGAAGAATAAAGATGTAGAATGTTAATAACGTTTGTTTTATTTAAAAAGGTTTAAAAGTTTTCACAAAAAATTCAGAGGCATTATTTTCCAGCGCAACCTCGGATTTTTAGACTAACACTCACCAAAAAGCTTGCAGAAGAAGGTTTAGTGTCTGTACTAAAACTTGGGTCTCATCGGGGCGTCAGCTAGCAGTTGGCTCATAAATTTATATAAAGATGTAAGTTCCAGCCGCCAGGTGGCACTAGTGTGGGCCAAATTGTCTTCAAATTTCATTCTGTTGCTTACATTTTTCTCTCTGTTCATAGCTATAAAAAGACATATAGTCTTTAAAATACAAGCATTCAACGTCAAATTACAAAACAAAATTTAAATAAGTATTGTTGCATACTTATCAAATCAGCTTTCTAGATGGCGCCAATTAAACTAATAATTATCTACAATTAAACTAACAACAAATATTCATTTAGTCCGCTACACTACAGAATCTGTACAATAACTGCATGAGTTGGGTTGTTTGGAGAACGAGACCGGACAGCGGGGTCATCGGTCTCATCGGATTAGGGAAGAGCAGGGAAGGAAGTCGGCCGTGCCCTTTCAAAGGCACCATCCCGGCATTTGCCTGGAGCGATTTAGGGAAATCACGGATAACCTAAATCAGGATGGACGGACGCGGGAAATAACTGCATGACTTTAGTATCAAATACATTTTGCATTGACAAGATGTTGTGGTTATAAGAGTGCAAAAGTTCTTAATACTACATTTCATGCAGCTCTTATATAGATACTATTATGTAGCGGATTGAATGCATATTTGTTGTTAGTTTGATAGTAGTTAAGTGTTAGCTTAATTGTAGTTTAATTGGCACCACCTGAAAAGGTAATTTGTTGAGTATGCAACGATACTAATTTAAATTTTGTTTTGTTATTTGATTTTGTATGTTTATATTTTAAAGACTATCTGTATTTTTATATGGAGAGAGAAAGCAAAATATAAACAATAAAATGAAATTCAAAGTGCCCCACACGAGTGCCATCTGGCGGCTGGAACTTCATCTTTATACTCGAATCTGCATATTATGGCAGTTCTCAGGAACTACTGCAGGGATTTTGATATGTTTCACTAAAGGACAGACTGATTCACGAGGAAGGTTTGTCTATAAAATTTGGTTTTAATAGTAATGATGAACGTGCAACATATGTATAGTTATCTGTTTCTTACTTAATTTACATTTGGAGTGACAACTAGTGACAATGATGGAAGCTATGATCTGGTTAGTGAGAGAGGAAGCGATGATTGACCAGGAAGCAGCAAACAGCCGCCGCAACTCCTGAGGGCAGCGAAGTCTTACCAGAATACATAAATACAGGGTGATTATAATTAAAGTTAAACTTTCGAAACGCTATAGAAAGAACACCATTGGTCAGAATGACATCAAATTGCAACGGAATACTATTGGAAAAGGGGAAAAACGTATGGCAGAAGAAAAAAAAAAGTGTGAAAATTGATCATTGGATGGCGCTGTATGTGTCAGAATACTTCATTGGAAGCCGGCCGGTGTGGCCGAACAGTTCTAGGCGCTTCAGTCTGGAACCGCGCGACCGCTACGGACGCAGGTTTGAATCCTGTCTCGGGCATGGATGTGTGTGATGTGCTTAGGTTAGTCAGGTTTAAGTAGTTCTAAGTTCTAGGGGACTGATGACCTCAGATGTTAAATCCCATAGTGTTCAGAGCCATTTGAACCATTTGAACTTAATTGGAAAAACGTGTCATGCACACGACCCATTGAAGTTGATATAAACACGCCGGGTACACAGTTTTTACTCCTTTCGCGTCTGCGACGTTCGCCATGACTGTCTCGATGCAGGGTCGCGCTCTCCTTGGAAGTTGTATTACAAGAATGATGACTGTGCACACGTCGCTCTGTAGAAGTTCCTGACTATGAAAGTTTTCAAAAAAGGCGTTGATCCGGTGACTGCAGTGGGTCTGGAGAAAATGATTCGGAGATTCGCAAAGACGGGCTCTTTTGGTGTGCAACCTGGTAGAGGGAGGAAACGGATTCGACCTCAGTGGAAGCAGTGGCCACAGCAATGCAGGACGAGACGAGTGTTGGTGTGCAAACGTGTAGTATACAGAGAATTGCCCGAACATTGGACATACCCGTGAGCACACATGCACACTGAATAGAACAGTTTGTTAACGTCAAACGTACACCTTAGGCATTGTTGTATGATCGTATATTCATTTGTCATTTGTAGTCGACCACTATTCAATTATGGTGCTTACAGCGCCATCTATTGCTACATTTTGTAACTAATTATTTTTCTTCTGCCATACGTTTCTCCCCTTATCCGATAATATTCCATTGCAACTTGACGTCATTCTGACCAGTGGTGTTATTTCTACAGCGGTTTGAAAGTTTTGCTTTAATTATAATCACCCTGTACTATAAATTAAAGCCCCCGCCACGTTTTTCTGTCTGTGTTTGAAGGATAACTCAGCAACAACTGTAGGGATTTTAATGCGATAAAAGATGCCCACTTGTGTTTTTACTGATTGATTGGATTTAACTTTAATTCTGAACTTTATCAGTATAAAAATAACGTGGGATACACCTTTCGCCATATGAAATGGACTCGGTGGAGCTGGTGTACGTCTCATCGATAGCGGGCAGTGCCTCTCTGTTGGTACGTTCCAATGAGTGCAATGTCGTCTGATCTCGGCAAGTGATTCTATGATTTACCTGAAAGTGCGCAACGCAATCTGACAAAATGACTTCAGTATGAGTAATGAGAGAATAAATTTCATTGGTGATACAAAACATTTCTTAAGAAAAACAGTTACTCACATTTATCGCAGGAGGCGGAAAGGGACGGTTTCCATCGTGCATGTAGCCGAAAAGACTCCAAATGTAGCAATCATATAAGGAGCAAGATTCACTTTAACGTTATGGTTCTTACGGAGTTTGATTTCTTAACAAATTTTTTGGACATTTTTCTGTAAGCAAAGGATCGTCCCATCGCAAAGAGCAGGCGCATTTGCTCTTGTGAACATGTTAAAAATTCAAGCACTCGCTACAGCAGTGGGGGGAAAGCGCCAGAAAGTAAGTTCACCTATAATTCCTACGAATTGCACGCGTTTGCCGTCAACCTAGCTTGTGACCATTCATCCTGCTCAACAAAATCTGTAGAGCACAATCACGAAACCATAACGGGGAGGTTAACGAGAAACCTAGTCCTCTTTCCAGAATTAAGTAGAAAACCGATAAAAATTTAAGCACACGAAATGTAGCTACATAGCTTCCTTGATAACTGAATTCAAATAGTTCAGAGATTACCTACGTTACGAAACGGAAACGACTAAGCAGATTCTGAACCAAACCGTTTCATTCCAACTGCGCTCAAAAGCAGCACACGACACTCACCACAGCGTCAGATCCCTACATACTGACCTGCTACCTTCTAAACCATACAAGACGCTGTGTTCTGGTGGGTGCTCTCAGAGGAGGGGTGACAACCACCCAATCGTCACAAGAAACGATCTAGTCCTGCGAAACGCTCTGCTCAATCGAGTGGAAGCCAAAAATGCTAGTTTCCATTGTGCAGATTCCCACCGGCTTACGAACAAAATTTCAAACGAGCGTTTGGTGGGAAATTTCATAGCCCGTAACTTTGTTGCTGATAAATTGCATGATGTACTTTTAAAAACTTTCCTTGGTCCAGTCACATAATAAGCCAGCATTGAAAGCTAAAATTCTACGGGCGTTCTCATGCTTCTCCAACAAGAACCAAAAAAGCTATACTGATTCGCAAATGCACCCCCAGTTAGCACACATCCATGCATCACAGAGCTAACTGTGATTAGGTTTTGGGTTCAAGTCTCTCTTCGGTCTACAAAATCTGATTCCCTATATAGATGGAGGTCATTGTTGGGAAAGGTTCTTGAAAACAACACGACCCATATCCCCCTTCATCCTTTTCCTAGACGGACTCGTGTACTTTCTCTGACGATATTAAACTCCGCACCTCTCATTTTAAATCTTTATTTTGTTTCGATGTTTTCTGTCTCTGCTATCGTTGCACTACCACAGGCAAGTTTTACTCCAAGAGTCCTCTAACACACCTTTTGGCTATGAAACCTATGTTACAAAGTTGTTTACAGGTCCAGGTATCATCAGCCACGAAGCTGGTTAGTTGCCGTCAGAAGTTCATCTTTGTAAATCGAGAATTGATTAACAAGAAACTTAAATTCAGCAGACTATTCATAGTTTCTGTTTTTATCTTTAAACAAAGAAATAAATCGATAAATTATTTACAGTATATTTTAAACATCTAATTCACTGAAGAAGACTTGCGTAGCACTTCATCTGATAAGTGCTGTGGTATGCACTGTTTTCATGTAACAGCTAAGACAGTGCAGGCAACATCACCATACTGTCGTTACTTTAAATGACAAGGACATGCATTGTGTTGCGAGTAATCAAGCTTGATGAAGTGATGAAATTATAGCTATGTGCAAGTTGCAGCACATAGCTTCATTGAAAATTATGTTTCCCGCAATATACACTACTGGCCATTAAAATTGCTAAACCACGAAGATGACGTGCTACAGACGCGAAATTTAACCGACAGGAAGAAGATGCTGTGATATGGAAATGATTAGCTTTTCAGAGCATTCACACAAGGTTAGCGCCAGTGGCGACACCTACAACGTGCTGACATGAGGAAAGTTTCCAACCGATTTCTCATACACAATCAGCAGTTGACCGGCCTTGCCTGGTGAAACGTTGATGTGATGCCTCGTGTAAGGAGGAGAAATGCGTACCATCACGTTTCCGACTTTGATAAAGGACGGATTGTAGCCTATCGCGATTGCGGTTTATCGTATCGCGACATTGCTGCTCGCGTTGGTCGAGATCCAAAGACTGTTAGCAGAATATGGAATTGGTGGGTTCAGGAGGGTAATACGGAACGCCATGCTGGATCCCAACGGCCTCGTATCACTAGCAGTCGAGATGACAGGCATCTTATCCGCATGGCTGTAACGGATCGTGCAGCCACGTCTCGATCCCTGAGTCAACAGATGGGGACGTTTGCAAGACAACAACCATCTGCACGAACAGTTCGACGACGTTTGCAGCAGTATGGACTGTCAGATCGGAGACCATGGCTGAGGTTACCCTTGGTGTAGCAATTTTAATGGCCAGTAGTGTATCTGTAGTAAACAAGTTTACGAATGTCAAGTCTGTGGCAGTAAACTTCCTGTCTAAAACGCAATTCATCTGGCGTAGAGAACGAGAGACAGTTTGTAAGAATCATTGCCAGGCTAAAATTCAACCATGGCTGCCGCAGACAACTCCTCCACAGACTTAACATCATACCATCGCCATATCGTGACTGCTGCGAGATTCAGGATGTCATCCACATCTACTCTGGCTGCCCTCGGTACGGGAGAGAATCAGAGTAACTACATACGGAGTTGTAGTGTGGACTTCCTTAGCAATTGTTAACACTCTTGAATACAATGGACATTGACATTTATAAACTGATAGTGGAATTCGTGTTAAAAGTTGGGATTAAATTGTAACAGTTACGTTTGGATATATATATATATATATATATATATATATATATATATATATATATATATATATATATATATATATATCCAAACGTGTATATATATATACAGGGTGAGTCACCTAACATTACCGCTGGATATTTTTCGTAAACCACATCAAATACTGACGAATCGATTCCACAGACCGAACGTGAGGAGAGGAGCTAGTGTAATTGGTTAATACAAACCATTAAAAAATGCAGGGAAGTATGTTTTTTAACACAAACCTACGTTTTTTTAAATGGAACCCCGTTAGTGTTGTCAGCACATCTGAACATATAAACAAATACGTAATCAGTGCCGTTTGTTGCATTGTAAAATGTTAATTACATCCGGAGATATTGTAACCTAAAGTTGACGCTTGAGTACCACTCCTCCGCTGTTCGATCGTGTGTATCGGAGAGCACCGAATTACGTAGGGATCCAAAGGGAACGGTGATGGACCTTAGGTACAGAAGAGACTGGAACAGCACATTACGTCCACATGCTTTTTCACTGACGCACATGTACATTACCATGAAGGGTGAGGTACACGTACACACGTGGTTTCCGTTTTGAATTACGGAGTGGAATGGAGTGTGTCCCGACATGTCAGGCCAATAGATGTTCAATGTGGTGGCCATCATTTGCTGCACATAATTGCAATCTCTGGCGTAATGAATGTCGCACACGCCGCAGTACATCTGGTGTAATGTCGCCGCAGGCTTCCACAATACGTTGTTTCATATCCTCTGGGGTTGTAGGCACATCACGGTACACATTCTCCTTTAACGTACCCCACAGAAAGAAGTCCAGAAGTGTAAGATCAGGAGAACGGGCTGGCCAATTTATGCGTCCTTCACGTCCTATGAAACGCCCGTCGAACATCCTGTCAAGGGTCAGCCTAGTGTTAATTGCGGAATGTGCAGGTGCATCATCATGCTGATATCACATACGTCGACGCGTTTCCAGTGGGACATTTTCGAGCAACGTTGGCAGATCATTCTGTAGAAACGCGATGTATGTTGCAGCTGTTTGGGCCCCTGCAATGAAGTGAGGACCAATGAGGTGGTCGCCAATGATTCCGCACCATACATTTACAGTCCACGGTCGCTGTCGCTCTACCTGTCTGAGCCAGCGAGGATTGTCCACGGACCAGTAATGCATGTTCCGTAGATTCACTGCCCCGTGGTTTGTGAAACCCGCTTCATCGGTAAACAGGTAGAGCTGCAACGCATTCTCTGTTAATGCCCATTGACAGAATTGCACTCGATGATTAAAGTCATCACCATGTAATTGCTGATGTAGCGACACATGAAACGGGTGAAAGCGGTGACGATGAAGTATGCGCATGACACTACTTTGACTCAGGCCACCGGCTCTCGCAATGTCCCGTGTACTCATGAGTGGGTTCATGGCAACAGCAGCTAACACACCAACTGCACCCGCTTCTCCTGTGACGGGCCTGTTACGGACCCGTTTGCGTGCTACGACCATACCCGTTGCATGCAGTTGGCGGTAGATGTTTTGCAATGTGCGGCACGTTGGATGCTCTCTGTCCGGGTACCGTTCTGCATACACCCTGCAGGCTTCAGCTGCATTTCGTCGACACTCGCCATAGATGAGTATCATCTCCGCCTTTTCAGAGTTCGAATACACCATGGTCACAGTTCCTACAACACTACACTATCACAGACGTCTGGTAACACGGTGTACTACAGTTGGTCTGCGCGCGGAGACGAATGCAGAATAACAATAGCAGCAAGCGTTACATGCGGACACTGCGACAGCTAGACCAAACCACAACAGTGCACTACAGCCACACTCGTAAACACGGTCGTCATCGTAAACATGTCCCTGCAGATGCTGCTCGCCGACCGTGGTCCGTGTTTGTTACAACACGCAACTGAACGTCGGAGGTTTCAAGCGTCAACTATAGGTTACAATATCTCCGGATGTAATTAACATTTTACAAAGCAACAAACGGCACTGATTACGTATCTGTTTATATGTTCAGATGTGCTAACAAAACTAACGGGGCTCCATTTAAAAAAACGTAGGTTTGTGTTAAAAAACATACTTCCGTGCATTTTTGTATGGTTTGTATTAAACAATTACACTAGCCCCTCTCCTCACGTTCGGTCTGTGGAATCGTTTCGTCAGTATTTGATGTGGTTTACGAAATATATCCAGCAGTAACGTTAGGTGACTCACCCTATATATATATATATATATATATATGTGTGTGTGTGTGTGTATGTGAGCTTATCTGTGTATAGATGATTACTCCAATTTATCAAAAATCTAAAAATCTGTTTGTTAACCAGAGGCCAGTCCCCATGTCGTTGTAATTTGAAGTTTCTCAGAAGCTGTAACAACGATAGATTGTTTCCTTTAAAGAATATGCTGTATAGTAAGTTTGGACTGGCTGTGTTGGTGTGCCCAAAGGCCAGAAAAAAAACGGACGAGTACGGGTAGGACTCGCTCTGAGGGTTTCGTACGTTCGAACTTAATTACAGACGTAGACAATTCATCTATAGGTTCTGATGGGTGAGTTCGCGAATAGCAAATTATGTGACGTAAATTAATGTATCTTTCGATTGTATTGATTCAGAAGCTTAAATTTCTTACACCGCCTACGGACCGTGGACCTTAGTATCCGGCACAAATTTCAACTTGATACTTCTACCCGTTCCTGAGAGCAGACGGTCATATCTTTTGATTTCACTGAGCTACAATTAAAAGCTGAAATTTTTTACACTGCTAAGTGACCATGGATCTTAGTATTTGACACAAATTACACAAATTTTAACTTAATACCTCTTCCAGTTGCTGAGAAAAAGGAACCTGAAGTGTTAGCAGACGGATGGGAAGACGGACAACAAATTGATCCTGTAAGGGTTCCGTTTTTGCCGACTGAGGGACGGAACCCTAAAGACTAAAATAAGAATACGAAATACGTTATAATGTGCTGAAAAAATTCTAAGGAAGAAAATAACATCGAGTGCGCCCCAAGGACCTCTAGTGTTCTCAATATATACACAGGGATTTAATGTAAACTGAAGACATTGAAATATCTCGAAAAGTACACGTCGAATGAAAAAAAAGTTATAATTCCAATTAATTTGTCTCTGACAGAGACATCAGTGATACCACACTCGACCCTCTACCGCACCCCATGCGTGGGTGACGGGGGAAATTTTGAAATCTTCAACGGGAACTCCAGTTTTTCATTGCAGATAACGATTCTACAGCAAAATCTATATACGTTTTGTCTGAAGCATTTTCTTCGCTTCGCCACAGATGCCGTTGTAATCGGAGGAGTAGATATGGGTACACGATCTTATTTATGACATGCTTCTCAATGGCCCTTGAGTACCCAGTGGTACTTTTAATGGGAAACCCCATTCGCAACGATGTATTCCTCCGACGTATCGAAGAGGGGACTACTCGATGCACCACTGTAGCCGTGGCTCGAGGTGAACGCGACTCTTACTTTTCCAATTAGAGAAGTAGTACTGCCAACATCAAATACACACAGTGATTCGCTTTTCAAATGACTGTACACGGGGCAGAGGCATATCAGCGGGAATGCCAGCACAGGCGTTTATGATGCGGTCGACCATGTGTTCAGGGTCTGATGGCACTCGCTCGTACATCTTATCTTTTAGATTCCCCACAGAAAGAAATCCGGCGACGTCAAATCCGGAGACCTAGCGGACCAATGAATAGGGCCACCTCTGCCGATCCATGCACCAGCGTAAAAACGGTCTAATGCCTCCCGTGCTTCAATTGCGTAATACGCTGGAAACCGTCATGCTGAAACCACATACGTTGTCGAACGGTCAGGGAATATCCTGCAGTAGTATCGGTAGTTCCTGCTGCTTCCATTCAACGTGCCGTTGATAAAATACGGGCCAATTAGTTTGTTCCCCATGATGCCGACCAAGGACGTCGATTGACAACTTGCCGTAACCAGTGAGTATTGTCTAAACTCCAGTAACGCATATTATGCCGGTTAACACTACCATGGTTTGTGAATATAGACTCTTCGGAAAATAGTACCTCGGCGAAGAACGTGGGGGTCTTTTGCACCTGTTGGCGTGCCATTCAAAAAACACTACCCGGTTATGGAAATCGGCAGCATGCTCTTGAAGCAATGACACATAGTATTGATGATACTTCTGATGATTAAGTATTGCGGCTATACTACCTACAGACATACCGGAATCGCGATGTAATTGCTGGGCGTTTTTCCGTGGGTTCTGGTCCACTGACGCAAGTACAACTATTTCATTAGCTTCTACTGAAACACGTTTGCTTCGTTTCCTTTTGCCGGTTTTTGTTTCCTTTTGCCATCAGACATAAAGGGGTTTACAACCTTGAAAAAGAACGAATGAGGGCGAGCTTTCTCCGGAAAAGGCTCGGCATACAAGGCAACAGCAGCCTCTACATTTTTCCCACTTTCTCCGTAAATCAGGATTATTTCAATTTTTTTCTTCTGTGGTTGCAGCATTCATCGCCCACTTGCACGTCTGTTCTCCAAATGATAGGTGGATGTGCAGGCAACAAACACAGTGCAAGTATTGTAATGCTTAGAGCCTCTATCCGTTCTATGTGTGCACGATACGTGATCTCCAGTCGTAGTGTACTGCTGTTAAGATACGTCGTAGTTCGCTACACGGCCACAATCGCGTATCGAGCAGTCCCCTCTTCGATGCGTCGGAGGAGTACAACGTTACGAATGGGGTTTCTAATTACAAGTGTCCTCCCCTCGCAGCGTGGAGGTCGGTGTCCCACATGCCACTTGATATTCAAGGGCTACTGAGTAGCTTCTAAACTACGATTGTGTACCCATTTCTATTCCTCCGATTACAGTGTCATCTGTGGCGAAACGAAGAAAACGCTTTAGACGAAATGTATGCATATTTTGACGTAGAACTGTAATCTGCAATAAAAATCGGAGTTCCTATTAAACTTCAAAGTTGCCCCCGCCACCCACGCACGGGGTGGGACGGCGGGTAGTGTATGGTATCGTTGGATGTCTCCCTCCGCGACATACAAATTAGAATTATGACTCGTTTTGATCTGATGAGTAGTTTTAGAGATATTTCATTGTCTTCAGTTACAATGAACACCCTGTATACGATTTGTCAGATAGGGTCAGCAGCACTACAAGATTATTCGCTGACAATGCTGTTCTGTACAGGGAAGTATCGTCTTTCGACAAACGTAAGAAATTACAGAAAGACTTATGGTATAATGAATGGCAGCTCTCATTAGGTGGGAATAAATGGAAGATCACAAGATCAGTGGCGAATATTTTGATTTCGGCACATAATATAAGTTTTATAGGTAAAAAATCTAAGCAGATTCAGAAGGATGTAGGTTGCAGTAAGTACTGGGAGATGAAGAAGCTTGCACAGGATAGAGTAGCATGGAGAGCTGCATCAAACCAGTCTCAGGACTGAAGGCCACAACAACAACAGGTAAAAATAAAAAGTGGTACGAGAAATCAGTTTTAGATCAGGCAAATGGAAGACTTAGATTTATAGGAAGAGTTCTGGGGAAGTGCAGTGGATCCGTAAAGAAAATCGCATACAGCACTCGTACAAGGAGATACAGAGTATTGTTGCTGTCTTTTGAGTCCTTATCGAATAGGCATGACGGCAGACATTTAACGAATTCCTCCGCTCATCAAGAGGATGCTTACATATAATATTGGTACGATGTGCCCTCCATGCACACTACAGTGGCTTGCAGGCTATATAGGTAAGTGTACAATGGTATACGTAACAATTTGACGAAATCAAATACTGTTGAACCCTTTGATTAAATGTCCATTATGATTAGGGGTAGATGCGGGTGAAAAAAGCCCGAACGTTAGTTAATTACGTGTTTCGCACATCGTTTGAACGATTCTTTCATCGAAATGATATGAACGAGTCAGTTATATGATATGTATGTATGATTAGCGTTAACATTAAGGAAGACATTATTATTTTCTGTCCTACTAATGCAACGACACTTAATTTATTTCTTTTTTCACTGGCTACAAGTTTTTAAGTAGAAATTTGTCAGTATACTTGTCCAGGAGAAATGATTTTAAATTAAATGTAGAACTTGCTTCGTTATCTGTCAGACATTTTATTTTACTGGGCAAATGATCAAAACTTTTAGTTGGTGTATGCTGAACTCCTTCCTGAACCACTGACAACTTTAACAGTCAGGTCGGGTCATTTTTCATCTACTGTTGTAGGTATGGACATGGTTATTCGTCTCAAATTGTGACAGATTATTTATGACGAATTTAGTTGGGGAATAAATGTATTTTGATGGCATAGTTAAAATGCCTAGCCCCTTGACGAGGTACCTACCTCCACATATTATTCTTACTGCTCGCTTTTGTACAATCAATATTTTATAAGTGATAAGAAACCTTAGAAAATTATTCTGTAAGACATTATTGACTAGAAATATGCAGAATACGCCAGGAAGTTTATACGTTTGTTTCCAAGATTAGCAATTACACGACGAGCAAAAGTAGCTGAACTTAATTCTTTGAAAAGCTGAGTAGTATGTTTCTTCCAGTTCAAGTTTGCGCCAGTGTGTACACCTAAAAATTTAGAGCCTTCTTCCGTACTTTCTGACTCCTGCTCATGCGCTATCTAAATTGTTGTTATGACTCTATTTTTTGTACAGAACTGAATATAGCGTGCTTTTTCAAAATTTAGGCGGAGTTCATTTTGAGAGAACCACTTAATAACTCCTTGGAAAATATCAATTATCAACTTTTCTGTTGCTTTCTCTCTAATAGGATTTATTATAACACTAACATCGTCTGCAAAAAGTACCAATTTCGCCTGCTGAACGTTAACTGGAAGGTCATTCACATATATAAGGAACAGGAGTGATCGAAAATTGAACCCAGTTGGACTTCCTTTGTGATTTTTCCCCCCAGTCACTAAAGCTTTCTACCTTTCCTACACTGTCTGAACTATTCAGCACAACCTCTTGCATTCGGTGTGTTAAGTATGGTTCGAACCAGCTGTCTATAAATGTATTAGTTCCATAAAACTTGAGTTTTTCTATGAGAGTATCATGATCTACACAAATAAACGCTTTGGAAAGATCACAAAAAATACCAACTCGCAATATGTTATTATTTAAGGCTGTGCTGTTTGATGGCTGAATGTATAAAAAGTATTCTCCGTCAAGCAATCCTTCTGCAATCCTAACCGTAATGTCTAAGTAAATTTTTTCTCCTTATGTATGCGACTACTCTTGAATACATTACTTTTTCGAATATTTTGGAAAAAGATATCAGTAAGGTAACCGGACAATAATTGTTTATGTCTATCTTGTCACCTTTTTTATGAAGTGGTTTAACAATCACCCTGTCTGAAAAAATTCCCTTTGCCAATGAGGCATTGCTTGTATCGCTAAGGGCATTGTTTATTAAGTTCGTACTCTGTCTCAGAATTCTGTTTGAGGTTCAATTAGCCACACATGAGCTTTTGTTTTCATTAACTTTTATAATTATTAATTAAAATAAAGGTTGTTGTTGCTGCTTCTAGGTGCTAAAAGTTTTGTGGAATGACATTTTTAATATATTCTCTTGCTTCTCCAGCTGAACCATAATCCTATACTTGCTGCTATATTTAGAAAGTGGTTGTTGAAAATAGACTCCTGGAAATTGAAATAAGAACACCGTGAATTCATTGTCCCAGGAAGGGGAAACTTTATTGACACATTCCTGGGGTCAGATACATCACATGATCACACTGACAGAACCACAGGCACATAGACACAGGCAACAGAGCATGCACAATGTCGGCACTAGTACAGTGTATATCCACCTTTCGCAGCAATGCAGGCTGCTATTCTCCCATGGAGACGATCGTAGAGATGCTGGATGTAGTCCTGTGGAACGGCTTGCCATGCCATTTCCACCTGGCGCCTCAGTTGGACCAGCGTTCGTGCTGGACGTGCAGACCGCGTGAGACGACCCTTCATCCAGTCCCAAACATGCTCAATGGGGGACAGATCCGGAGATCTTGCTGGCCAGGGTAGTTGACTTACACCTTCTAGAGCACGTTGGGTGGTACGGGATACATGCGGACGTGCATTGTCCTGTTGGAACAGCAAGTTCCCTTGCCGGTCTAGGAATGGTAGAACGATGGGTTCGATGACGGTTTGGATGTACCGTGCACTATTCAGTGTCCCCTCGACGATCACCAGTGGTGTACGGCCAGTGTAGGAGATCGCTCCCCACACCATGATGCCGGGTGTTGGCCCTGTGTGCCTCGGTCGTATGCAGTCCTGATTGTGGCGCTCACCTGCACGGCGCCAAACACGCATACGACCATCATTGGCACCAAGGCAGAAGCGACTCTCATCGCTGAAGACGACACGTCTCCATTCGTCCCTCCATTCACGCCTGTCGCGACACCACTGGAGGCGGGCTGCACGATATTGGGGCGTGAGCGGAAGACGGCCTAACGGTGTGCGGGACCGTAGCCCAGCTTCATGGAGACGGTTGCGAATGGTCCTCGCCGATACCCCAGAAGCAACAGTGTCCCTAATTTGCTGGGAAGTGGCGGTGCGGTCCCCTACGACACTGCGTAGGATCCTACGGTCTTGGCGTGCATCCGTGCGTCGCTGCGGTCCGGTCCCAGGTCGACGGGCACGTGCACCTTCCGCCGACCACTGGCGACAACATCGATGTACTGTGGAGACCTCACGCCCCACGTGTTGAGCAATTCGGCGGTACGTCCACCCGGCCTCCCGCATGCCCACTATACGCCCTCGCTCAAAGTCCGTCAACTGCACATACGGTTCACGTCCACGCTGTCGCGGCATGCTACCAGTGTTAAAGACTGCGATGGAGCTCCGTATGCCACGGCAAACTGGCTGACACTGACGGCGGCGGTGCACAAATGCTGCGCAGCTAGCGCCATTCGACGGCCAACACCGCGGTTCCTGGTGTGTCCGCTGTGCCGTGCGTGTGATCATTGCTTGTACAGCCCTCTCGCACTGTCCGCAGCAAGTATGGTGGGTCTGACACACCGGTGTCAATGTGTTCTTTTTTCCATTTCCAGGAGTGTAGTTGCAACTTGTAATTATGAGTCACAACGTTTTCATTTAGTTTAATTGTTATGGAATCTCGTACACTGACTGGCTGTCCTATCTCGTGTGACAACGTTTCATACAGTTTATTAATCTCATATAGTTTATAATTATTATCTGCAGTATTTATATCCGTCAGGACATGCATACTTCTGGATATTTTAATGACTTTGCTTAAAATACTACAGTATTTTTATAGTATACAAGTAATGTAGTATCTCGACTTGCTCAGGCCATTACGTAATTTTCCCACTTCCTCTTACATGAGATTTTAATTCCCTTAGCTATCCACGGCTTACTTCAATTTTCAATGGATTTTCCGGATAATTTATTAGGAAAGCAACTTTCAAATACTTTCAGAAATTTGCAATGGAATAAATTGAATGTGACATTGCCACGTTTCAACTCCGTTCCAGCTTCCCGAAGACTGATGCACTGCTTGGCGAACATCCTCCATCGTCTCGCAACGTTGGCAAGTCATCATTTTCTTAACAGAACTAAAAATACGGTAGTCGGAGGGCGGCAAGTTGGGATTGTAGGGAAATTGTTGAAGAGTTTTCCACCCAGATGTTCTGATCTCCACAGTGACACGTGTAGAGTTTGTCTTGGTTAAAAAAAAAGTCCGAATCGTTCCTTTGTTGCATTTCGTGGACTCAGTTTGCGGGTGACCGCTTCGAGGCTCATATACATTCATGTTTCCATCTTTGAAATGTTTCATTCATCTCCTTTGACAGTTAGGCCCATGCAGACATCTCCATAGGTACGTTGAGGTTGTTGAGAATTTCAGCCGCACATTTTCCCTCTTTAACAAGAAATTCAATGACAGTACATTGTCGACACGAACCACTGATTTCAGCCATTTTGAAAGTACCGCCTGTGGGTAGGTTATAGAAACTTACCAAGTGACAGTATGGCAACGTGGGGCTTAAAGCTGGTAGATTACGATCCTGATTTCGTTTTGTTACATTGTTGGAATTGGAATTTTAACAATGGGCGGCTAACAACTTTTAGTACGACTCTCATATATCGTCGCTGAAGTACGTCATCGTCGTAGTCTGTCGAAAGGCAGTTATCGTCAGTAAGAGAAAGAGCGGAAAGCGTCCGGAATATGGCTGCTGTCAGTTTGTGGAGGAGTCTGCGGAAGACGTTTGAATACTGAGCTGTCTTCCGAGAGGACGTGCACTATAAGATTCAATAATGGTGTAACTCCGCACTGCATTGAGAAATATGAGATTGTCGTACAACACCATCGATGTAAGGTGGTGATGGGTGTGCGTGATCTAACTGTCCATTATTTTAAGCATGTTGCATCTCCATTATTTCATCTGTTTGTCAACTGTTGATTCCATCTTTTTATTTCGCGTAAATATTCACTTTCATGAAATATATTTCCTGAGCCTACGTATGATATACACCAAAGTGTCTACATATAATATTTACACACCCACATTTCTCCTTCTCTACAAAAATTCAATAAACATCATTTTCCTACGGCGACTACCTGTATTCATGCACTGAGGACCAATTAGAAATTCACTGTTACAAAACAATTCCAAACAGATAATTCTTATATTTTTAGGCTGCAGACAATTCTATGATCTGACTCAGATTCCTACTTAGGCTGCATTCTTACGCAAGGGTGGAGGCGCAGGAGTTTATGGTGGAAATTGGATCGGTAACTTCCAAGTGACAATTGTTAGAATGGCCTTTCCAGACTGTCACGGATAATCAAGAAAGCCACTGAAAAAAGCCAAAGAAATATGTGCGATGAGTCATCTGCGCGAAAGTGCCGTTGCAATAGATGATGAAATGAAATCAGGAGGGCCTACTGTCAATGAAGAGTCACACAATTAGTCGTTAGATTGGCGCTGTAAATATAGTGTCATATATAATCTATAGTGTTGTTTTAATTAAAAATCAGGACCAGCTGTGAATTTTACTTTCATTCATAACAGTAGGCTGATGCAAAAAAACAAATTCATTGATAGGAATTAGAGAGTGGTACCTTCGACGTGATGTTATTAGTGGCTCGTGGAGAACCGAGGTGGTTTCCAGCACAGGAGTGAGGGGTATTGTTAAAAGTAAAATACATTGTACAGGTTTAACCAGCTACATTAATACAATACGTATTAATAAACACTACAGCTCAATTTTCAATTATAGAAAAATCATATTAAGCTGCAATCAGTATCCTCTTAGGAAAGTAGATATTTACGAAGTCGCAGAATAAGTTCGCAGCATTGAATTCAGATATCTTTCATTTCCACAGCCATAATGTAAATGAGGAACTTGATAAATTTACCAATTTTAACGCTAATGTCGGATCGTTAATTTTTTACTCCGTAATATGTTGTTTTCCGCTGTTATAGACGATCCATAAATTTGATAGCTAAGAATAATGCAGTAGTCATTTTAAGTTAGAAGAACGTATAGATGTGCATGTGCATGTTATTTTGGGACAGCTCATGAACAACACTTCAAGGACAATAAGTCTGCGTAGAAGTGGTGTCAACAAATGGTTAAAGTTATTCTTGTGATAAACGTTTCGACTTATTACTGATGTATCGTATATTCGTAACTTCTTATCTCAGTCTGCATTTGATCAACAAAGCTTTTATGCGATAATTTGCTTCATTTTCTTAAAAGTTTTTCCTGTGTGTGAGAATAATTCAGCACTTACAGTCAGCTGCGAATCTTCAGTGCACTTTGATGGAGCGACTCATTCCATTTCAACCATTTCAAGTGTGACCGTATCTCACAGCACATTTGGTAAGTGCTTGTATAATATCCTCTGTAGCGCCAAGGTGAAAGGATCACACTATGTCGCTGAAATACAGAAAAAAATTAAAGAAAAATCGCGAACGTATCCGGCTGTCTCAGCTGGTGACTCTGAAACAAATACTTCTATTGTTTCTTGATCTACAGAACACTGAATTAACTTCTCTCTGACTGACACTCTCGTTGATAGCATCTCTGACTTCAGCTACCGGAAATCTTATAACCAACAATTTCCACGAGAAAAAATTCTCTTAATCAACAATAAATGCAAAACACGTATACAATAATGTAATGTTAACAAAACAGCACATGTCAAATCTGCATTTAGTGAAATAGGAGGACTTGGTTTTGCAGCTCTTGACTATTTCTGTGTGCCGTTCCGTCCTCTGTTTTGATTTTAAAATACGATGATGATTCCCGATGTTTTTAAAAAAAGACACACAGAGTGAAGACCTATTTAGGTGGTTTTCGTAACTACGAAGGATCGTGTGGTTCCAAGCCAATTACTACGACCGTGAAAGAAGACGACGGTATTCATTTGGAGAATCCTGAAGTCACGAAGGTAATGACGATACGACTCAGTGCTCTAGGATCGATGCTTTACAGATAAAAGGGAGGTTGTGGCATAGTAAGGTAGGACGAGTATTGTGGATTCCTGCAACCTGCAGGTAGCCTGCTGGCTTCTGGAACAGCTCTTAGTAGACTCTTTTAACTTTGGCTTACAAGGGGACTGTGCCTACTCGTCATTGCTGATTTCGTCCAAATTTGTGGTATATGCAGGGTTTGTCCAGAAATGAAAGTCGCATAACTGAGAGCTACAGATGGCCAAACGTTTGGAAAAAAATAGAATTTTTGGCGCTCGCCGGACAGGCCAGAGCCATTTATATCAGTGCACTTTTGCTGGCAGGGGATAGTGCACCGGAAAGAGTACAGTACAGTAACCCAAGGGTAGTGGCTTCATGCGGAAACTATTTACTTTAATGTTCATTTTTACGTTATCTTTACTGCAAATAACCCGAAAAAATGCTCAGTGTACTGTATTTTAAGATTTTCATTAAAGACATGAAAAGGAAAGGAAAAGGAAAATTTGGAATCGCAAATAAATTTCCAAGAAGGAACTGTAAGGTGTAGAGTTGATGATTTACACGTGCTGGGTTTACATTCATTTTAAAAACAGGGAAGCAGCAATTTTCTCGGCATCTTGCACACGTGATAAACGCTGCATTTTTACAATTACATGCTTGTTTTTAAGCTTTTGCGCAAAAACAAACTTGGTTTATACTCATAAAAGGTTCTCTTTCATCGCACAGTTCGGCAGAAAACCATGGATAACGCATCGTTTGACCAGATATTGGAGTGTAGCTGGTGAATACAACAGAACGTATTTTTATAGTTTTCTCGGGATACGATTTTTTTTTTACTCTCGATGAGATGGAGCAGTTTTGAAGCTTTATGATCAAGTTTATTACCTGTCGATATAAATAGACATCGCAGGGTTGTTTTAGGTACCGAGAGCTGTTCGAAGGTCGAAAAGAAGCTAACGTAATACGTAGTCCTTTATTCTTGAACTAGCTCAGCGCTCGCTGCTTTATTCGCGTAGACTATACGGCCAGCAGATATTTGTTTAGTTTGTTTCTATTTAATAGAATTTTTATGTCGTTCACAAATTTCTACTGCTCTTAAGCTTTTCACGCTAATTGAAGCCGTATAAGCATGGTCTTTTCCGAATGAACTTCTGACCAAAAAGCGATTCTGGCAGCTGGAATCCAAAGTTTTTATTAATCATACCTTTTGCGTTTTTGTGGAGATATTTTTATAGTAATTGTCATCCCCTAACAAATATTTCACTATACCTAACCGAGCAGTGAAATACCAGTTTTCATTAATATAGCTTTAAAAATGTTTTCTTAAAATTTTTTATCTCCTATTGCACTTACTTAGGGAATGAATTTCCAGAAACATAGCGAGAAGTCGATTACTAGTTGTCATAGACGTAGCCTTAATAATCCTTTAATATTTCGTAAGTAATTACAAATTTTCAAAAAAACTTTCACCTTCTATTTTCCCCCGGTAGTGATTAAATTTCCAAAAATGCTGAAACACGTATTTTTTATTCTCTGAGTGAGAAACCAAATACCAGTTTTCGTAGTTCTATCTTCAAAACTGCCCTAATAGCGACATTTTCTAAAAGAAAACCGTTCATACCCTATTTCACCCCCTTAGGACTGGAATTTCGAAAAATCCCTTCTTAAACTACGCCTGAAGTATAAGATCCACACCTTCTCAAAATTTCAAGTTCCTTCCTTGGCCATTTAGGGTGGGAGATGATGAGTCAGTCAGTCAGTCAGGTCACTGCCTTTTATAGACAAAGATGACAATCTTTCCAGAATGAGATTTTCACTCTGCAGCGGAGTTTCATGACAATCTTTATTTTCAGAACTCTCTTGGACAATGCAAGTACACACCTTTATTGGAAATTTATTTCCAATCCGAAATTCCACTTTCCCTTTTCTTTTCGTGCCTTTTACGAAAATATTAATAAATGCAATATGCTGAGCATAATTTCGGTTTATTGTCATTGTAATTAACGTAAAAACTGAAAATAAAAAGAGCTTTCGTATACGAAACTCAACCCCATAACTTCAGATTAGCGTTCTGTAGTCATTCCGCTGCGCCAGCCGCTGACTAGAAACTAGAACAACATAAATTATTGCTCAGCCCTCGCCCGAACCGCGCCAAAAATGTTGTTTTGTCCTAAGCGCTTGGTTATCTGGTGTTCTCACTTCCACCACTTTCATTTCTGGCCAAGCCCTGCAGATTCCATAAATATGGACGAAATCAGTGCTGACGAGTAGTGCGATCCCTTTGTTAGTTTGGATCTTTCTCTAGAGTTTCGATTCGACTGAACTTCCTTTGGATGCGGAAGTCTGTGTTGTTTAAAAAGTCCGATTCTTTTCCACCTGGGGACAGCGTGCTCACTATGCAGGGCTCTGCAGATACTGATGACACATTATTGCGCCTCTTCCTGCTGTGAACAGCTCCAAGAACCGCCAGAGGATTAGCAGAGCACTGACGACAGTGGAATCGACCTTCGGAACTAAAATCTAATTCACACGGAGACGCTAGGTCGCGAAAAGGAAGGGAAGAAGGTAACGATGTGACGTCCCGTCAACGACGATTTCATTAGGGATCAAAAACTTGCTCGGATTGGTTGAGTTTGGGGGAGAGGGGGGGGGGGGGAATCGGCTGTGTCCTATTCAAGTGAACCCTCCTGGTTCGCCTTCTGCGAGTCAGGGAAATCACGGAAAACGTCGATCAGGATGGTCTAACGAAAATTTGAAATGCCGAAGGGAGTTCAGTGTCTTACCATTACACCACCTTCACGATTACCATGAGGCTGCGAAACTTGTTCGCGAGAGCAATATTCAAAACTACTTTTGTAAATTGCTGTCTATACATCAACAACAGTGTGCACTTCACGTTCGACATTTTATGAGTGCCAGAATGCTATAGTCGAATGTGAAATGAAAGTTTTAGAAGAAAATTAGTAGTGCCGGGATTCATGCTAGTCTACTTGAAATCAGTACGAAAAGCAAAGCATTCTCCTTCTCCAATGTTTTTTTATATAGCTCTGTAATACAGCACGGAAACAAAAGAGTGGCCGTACAAACACAACACAAAGCTCTTGTACTTCTTACAAAATAGAGTCGTCGTACGCCACAATTGAAAGTACAATTGATTACAATTGTACTGTGTCCCACTTAGTAACTCTTCTGCTTGTAACAGTTCAGAGCTAGAAGTTTCTTGTCTTTGGCTCTAACGCACGACCAGAGCTTTTCCTTTCCCAGATATCAAAACATATACATTTGACACTAGCACCATACAGAACTTTTCGGGTATCTTCCACAGTTGCGTAATAATGCACTTAGCAAAGCTGTCGGTATGGCTTCACATTGGCCTAACACCATCTACTGAATTTTTCAAATCAGAAAGAGATCTTTATATTGCTTGGGTTGTTTGAATGTCTTCGCCAACTGAAGGGGAGAATGACATTGCTAGTAATTAAACCGTATGATCGACTTCTAATCAAGATAAGAGCTACATCTACTTCTACATGATTACTCTGCGATTTACAATTAACTGCCTTGTAGACGGTTCATCGAACACCTTCGAGCTATTTCTCTGCCATTCCACTCTCCAACAGAGAGCAGGAAAAACGAAAATTTAAATCTTTCCGTGGGAGCTCTGATTTCGCTTATTTTATTATGATGATCATTTTTCCTTTGTAGGTGGGCACCAACAAATATTTACCATTCGGAGGAGAATAAGGGTTCCAGAATGAGAACGATGGTTATTGAAATTTCATCAGAAGGTCATAGTGCAAGGAAAAATGCATTTATTTCAATGACTGCCACCGCAATTCGGGTATCATATCAGTGACACTCGACTCCCTACTTAGCATTAATACATCTTGCATGAGCCACTCGGTGCCTGGAAGATCCTCCAACGATGTGGCGACAAATTTTTCCAAAATTGGAACGTAACGTTCACTAGTGATAGTTACGCGCATGAAAAAATAATGCCTGTGCTGCATACCGTAGCCGAAACAGAACACTGGATGAATACAGTGGTTTCGCTTCACTCAAATGGGGATTTTTCGGAACCCCATAATCGCCAATTTGTTTATTCAGAACTCGGTTCAGGTGGATATGTGCTTCATCTGTGAACCAAATGCAGCCATCATCGAATGCTTCATTATCAGTCATTGTGAGGAGCTGGTTCGTGAAGTCAGCTCTCGGTCGCAGCTATGTCTGATGACTTTGGATTCTGAATATAAACGTGTGTACACTCTGCCTCAGTATGTTCTGTGCGGCGGAACACTTCAAACGAGTCTCTGCAGCATTTCTTCGGACGGTTTTCCTTGAATTTTGCTGAGTAATTCTAGGAACGGTTCCGACATTTGTGGAGTAACCATAGTTCGCTTGCAGCCAACATTCTCTCCTAGATCGTCAGCCAGTCTGCATGCACACTGCCGGCCGCTGTGGAGGAGCGGTTCTAAGCGCTTTATTCCGGAACAACGCGGCTGCTACGCTCGCAGGCTCGAATCCTGCCTCGAGCATGGATGTGTGTGATGTCCTTAGGTTAGTTAGGTTTAAGTAGTTGTAAGTCTAGGGGACTGATGACCTCAGATGTCCCATAGTGCTCACAGCTATTTGAACCATTTGCATGTACACTGAATTTTTGTGAAGAGTCTGCGAAGGGTTTCGCATAGGGTCCTTGTGGAACATGAAATCTTGTTAGAAAACTGTACGTTGTTGCCGTAGAACCTGTTGTATTGCAGTACAAGAAAAGTACGTTGTTCAAAGCAACACGATTTAAACCTCTTACCTTGGGTGCGCTAACCTCGTATCACGTTTCAACGGCGGAACTGATCGTTCTAAGCTATCACGCATCACTTTGAGACAGTACCGTTGCGAGCACGGCGCCATCTACTAGAAGCTTTTCGAACTGTTTAGAAACCTGTAAAACTATCGATCTTAGTTTTCGAGATATTTAATTTCGAAATAAGTGACTCCTTCGCATCAGACCCTTTACATCTCATGATAAGACCACAACGAAAGAAATTAGAGATCAGAAGGCGGTTAACCAACAGTTCTTCCTCCCACACATTACTCTCGAAAGGAGCAGGGAAGGGGGTATGACAGATGTGCCAACCATATATTCCGCTACACACTGCTACGTGGCCTGTGCAGTATAGCTGTAGATGTGGTCTGTGTAATTAAATGTTATTAATCTCAGTACACAATTGCTGTAACAAAGATATACGACTGCACAATGCTTGGACTTTTAAACTGTTTTAGTTTCGGCATCTTTTCATCTGTACAGCTTCTAGTTCCTATGGGACCAATTTCCGTAGATGCATTAGCACTGAAAAGAAAAGGTTTGTTTTCCGAGCACGAAGCGACGAGTAGGGTGTTAAATCGCCACAGCGGTGGTCGGATGGGGCAATCGGCAGAAATGTTGGCGGCGCCGCGGAGACAGGGAGTGTGGAGTGGGACGGAGGGGGGGGGGGGGGGGGAACGGCGCCTCCCGGAATGCAATAGCGCGGACGCCGGCCTAACGAGGCGTCGCGACGGCGGCGGTGGCGTCGCCAATGACTGCAAAAAGCGGCGCCCAGTGCGCGAGTCTCGAGACATTCAGCACCAACACCAGGCCCGCTCAACATTTACAGGCCGGTCTTTGTAGTGGTCGCAGTGCCCCACCATCAGACTCCGTGGTTGAGATCGCTCAAATTGCAGGTTGGACAATCAACATCACTTTACAGCTATTACGGCACTTAACAGGAGCAACAATGTATGCCAGGCGATTAGAAAAATCCGTAGGCCAACCCCTTTTGATCAAGATTCGTCGGCAGATTCAAGTAGCTAGATTGCATGGTTTATGCCGACTTGTTATGATCTTAACTGGAGACCGGAAATCTCCTCTGTGGAAGCCAACATATACGAGGAGTACTCATAAAGCTGCAATTATCACCACGAAAAAGTCAAGCTGCTTGATGATGGCGTCCTCCTCTACATAATCACCCAACAAAGCGACACTTTTTTTGCAGCGATTGGTTGTTTAAGAAAAGTTTCACCTTGAAAATCACCACGTCATCATTCTGGAAGTGCCTGACATACACGGACATAGGAAGACGTTACTGGGTGTCAGATAAGGAGAACATCGTGGATGAGCTACAATTTGAAAGCTCAAAAAGCAACATGCGTGACTGTGTTCTGTTCAGACTGAGTTGCAGCGTTGTCGTGGAGCAATAACACCGCTTTGGATAGCTTCCTGCGACGCTTCGTTCTGACAGCCATGCGTAATCTCGTCAGTGTGGCTGGTTAGTTGGTTGGAGCTTAAGTGAATACACAACTAGATCGTCAGGCCCACGGCCAAGAGATAATTCATCAACCTCGTTAGAAGATTTTCGGAATAGTTACACGTCCATAGATCATTTGAACTATTCTTTTATGGAAATTATGTGGACCGAGCCAGAGTACGGGATACGCAGCCGCGCAGGCTTAGCCGAGCGGTCTAGGGCGCTGCAGTCATAGACCGTGCGGCTGGTCCCGGCGGAGGTTCGAGTCCTCCCTCGGGCATGGGTGTGTGCGTTTGTCCTTAGGATAATTTAGGTTACATAGTGTGTAAGCTTAGGGACTGATGACCTTAGCAGTTAACTCCCATAAGATTTCACATACATTTGAACATTTGGATACGCATACATGATTAACGTTAACGTCAGTTAACATATTACATCCTAATCATGAAATTACGCTTAAAAGCTAGATTAAAATGGTTCAAATGGCTCTAAGCACTATGGGAATTAACATTTGAGGTCATCAGTCCCCTAGACTTAAAACTACTTGAACGTAACTAACCTAAGACCATCACACACATCCATGCCCGAGGCAGGATTCGAACCTGCGACCGTAGCAGCCGCGTGGTTCCGGACTGAAGCGCCTAGAACCGTTCGACCATAGCGGCCGGCAAAAGCTACATAGTTTTTCTTTTTTACCAGTTACAAGTTTTTAAATAAAAGTTCGTCCGTCGAATAGAAGTTGTCCAGGACAAATAATTTTAGCTTAGATTTAAATCTATCTTTGCTGCCTGTCACACATTTTATGTTATTGAGCAAATGATTAAAAACTTCTGATGCTGCATATTGAACTCCTTTGTGAGTTAATGACAGATGAAATAATGGGTGATAAATGCCATTTGTAACTCTAGTGTTGTAGGTTTGGACATCATTATTCTTCTCAAATTGTGACGGATTATTTATAAAGTTTTTCATTGTTGAATATACATCAGTTGTGATGATACAGTTACAATACCTAACTTCATGAAGAGATCCTTACATGACGACCGTGGGTAACGTACTGCCCACATCTGTATCAATCAGTACTTTACTTCTAAGTGATGAATGCCACAGAAAATTATTTCGTAAGACATTATTGAATATAAATATGAAAATTGTGACGAGAGCTTGATTCGTCTCTTTCCAAGACTGGCAGCTGTACGAAGAGCAGAAGTAGCTGAACTTAACTGTTTTAAAGTACAGGAATATGCTTCTTTCACTTCAAGTATTCATAAAAACTTGGAGCATTTAACCCCATTTGCTGACTCCTGTTCACGTGCTACACCAGTTGTTGGTACGAATCTATTTGTTGTGCAGAATGAATATAGAGAGTTTTCTTAGAATTAAGATAGTCCATTTTCAAAAAATTACTTAATAATTCTTTGTGAAACATAATTAACAATCTCCTCAGCTGCTTTCTCTCTAATGTGATTTATTGTAACACTAGTATCGTCTGCAAAAAATACCAATTCTGCTTGATGGGTGTCAAGTATAAGGTCATTCACAGGCAAGGAATATCAGTGGACCAAAAATTGACCAGTTTGGGACTCCGTGATTCCTCTCATTCCAACATTATTTGAATTATTGAACGCAACGTTTTTATATTCTATTTGTCTGGTGTGATTCAGATTAGTTCTGTGTAAAGGTATGAGTTCTATAAAACAAGTTTTCTGAGGTAGTAACATGATACGAGTATACGAAATCAAACAAACGCCTTGGAAAGGTCACAAAAAATACCAACCAGCGACACATTGCTGTTTTAGGCTTGTAATATTTGGTGAGTTAATGTGTAAATAGTCAACGGCCTTGCCGCAGTGATAACACCTGTTCCTGTCAGATCACCGAAGTTAAGCTCTGTCAGGCTTGGATGGGTGACTATCCGGTGTGCCGAGCGCTGTCGTCAAGCGGGGTGCACTCAGCCCTTGCGAGGCAAAATGAGGAGCTACTTGTTGAGAAGTAGCGGCTCCGGTCTCGTAAACTAACATACGGCTGGAAGATCGGTGTGCTGACCACATGCGCCTCCATATCCACATCCAGTGACGCCTGTAAGCTGAGGATGACACGGCGGCAGGTCGATACCGTTGGGCCTTCATGGCCTGTTCGGGCAGAGTTTAATTTAAAGTATAAATAACATTCTCAGCCGAACCCCTTTTGAAGTCCAGACTGTGATGTTCTAACCGAATTGTTCCTACTAAAATGAATGTGTGGCTACTCTCGAGTTCATTACTTTTTTCAAAACTTTGGAAAAAGGCATCAGTAAGGAATGTGGACGATTCATTTTCAAGCCTTTCTTGTCACGCTTCTTAAAGAGACGATTAATAACTGCTTATTTTAATGTATCTGGAAAGTTTCTCTATGCCAGCATTGCATAACATACGTCACTAAGGACATGACTTATTAACTTAGAACAACTTTCCCGAATTCTGTTTGAAACTCCATCAACACCATATGAGCTTTAGTTTCAGGAAGGATGTTTGTGCTATTTCTGGCTGCTTGAAGTTTTGTGGGATGACATTTTGAATATATTCTCTTGGTTCTTTAGCTGTACCGTTTAAGCCTAGTTTTGCTGCCACATTTATAAACTGCTTTTAAAACGTACTTGTAAATTATGAGTGACAACATTATCATTTAATTTAATTGTTGTGGTGTCTCGTACGCTGTCTGGTTGTTCTGTCTTACGTTTCACAGTATCTCATATAGTTTTAATGTGATTACCTCCGTAATTAAGTTCTGTCAGAATATACGTCGGATATTGACGTATTATAGCTACTATATGAATTTCCGTTTCGCTCTTATACGAAATTTTAATGCTTTACTTATCTGTGTCCTACTTTTTTTGTTTTTACATGGACGTTCTGGATAACTTTTTGCGAAGTTATTTTCAAATATTGACACAAATTTACTACGGAACGTATTCAATTTCACATTAGCAACTCTATCTACATATACCTTAACCCATACCATCTCTTTTAACTTAAAATACTGCAGCCTGTTCACATTAATATGCCTCACTGCTTTGTATGAACATACCTCAGAGCTGTAAGGTGCTACATTGTTCATTTATATTAATTGTGCACGATTATCGGATAGCCCATTAACAATTCGGTGCACGTTAATAGTTTTAGTCTGAGTATTTTCTATAAAAATGTTATTAGTCAGGGTCCTGCTATCTTGTTGCACACAAGTTGGATAGTTAACTACTGAAATAAGATTGAACCAGCCAAATAATGTTTCCATTTCATTTTTCCTTTCAGAACCTTTTAAGAAACCTACATTCAAATCTCCACAAATTAAGAACTGCTTCTTCTTGTCTGACAAGTACCCCAATAATGAATCTATATTTCTCATAAATAGTTGAAAGTTTCCTTGAGAGGATATGTAGACTTTAATAAATTACAAGAGAAGTATTCTACAGTAACAACTCTCAAGCACACGCTCCCATGGTCCGAGCTCACAAAAATTGCTTGTTTCACTATTTCTGATTTAGTGTCCAACTTCTACATATAATGCAACTCCTCTGTTTTCTACACAAAAATGATGGGTCTACAATCTCTTACATTTAACTTCTTTATCCCTGTGGTTACTTTATGTTCAGAGAGGGAGAGAACATCTATCAGTTCAAAATATTCCACATCTCTTAGACATACAAGTACTCACTTACCTTGTTTTTCAGGATCCTTATGTTGCGATGAAACAAATTAGTTTTACTTTTCTGGAAACTGTTACGTTTATTATAGCACTGTGCTGTTCTAATTTCTTTCAAGACTGGCTGTCTATAACGTGACTGTAACCCATAAAATGCGCCGCTCTGACTCCATGAATGAAAGGGATTTTGGCTTGTGTGCTCGTGGGCCCCGTTACACTTTCTGCAAGATGCTCAGTTAATTTGTCCTGCCCCCTTCTATTTAGGTTCACGCCATGATACGCGTATTCCTATCTCCAAATTACAGCAACAGGTACAGCACAGATGTAAGACTTCGTTTCAGCCAAAAGCAATAGCTGCTTGTTTACACGACTGACATCTGTGCTAACACAGGGATGGTCATGGCGCTGCAAAATTTGTACAAAAGCCACAAGAGCGTTTGCTGTTGCTGCTCCTATTTTTTCCCAGCCACTTTTAATGCTATACGAGTACTGTATGTTGCTGTTCCTCGTACTATAAACACCGTAACTTCCTCATCAAAATCTCCGCAGAAAGCCCATATGTTCTTTGTCACCTATTTAAACTTGGTTTTCTCCTTTTGCTTATTACTCGTTAACTTTTTCCAGTTCCCATTGTCTCCCTCGCCCTTCGCCTATTTAATTCAAAATACACCATATCTAACTCTGCTTGAAGGGCAAAAATCTTCTTTTCTTGTTCCACGATTCTTCCATGATTCTCTTGTCTCAAGCTGCATGGGAGATCCTCATCTGATACTTCATCAGTCTTCTGTTTTGTTGCGGCCCCCACGAATTACTCTCTTGTGCCAAGCTCTTCATCACAGAGAGAACTTACATTTACGTTCTCAATTATTTGACGGATGTGTTGCACTCTCTGTCTTCCCACACAATTTACACTGTGTGCAAACTCCCTCTAGTACCATGCAAATTACTCAGTTATCTCTTAACACATGTCATATCATCCTACCTTTGCTTCTTGTTCTCCATATATTCTTTTCTTCACCGTTTCCACGGAGAAACTTCTCATTTCTGATCTAATGAAGTTACCTAATTTTCAACATTCTTCTATAACACCACGTCTCAAATGATTCAATTCTCATCTTTTCCTGTTTTCTACAGTACATGTTTCACGTCCATGCAATGCAGTGCTTCAAACATACGTTCTCGCAAATTTCTTCCTCAAATTAAAACGAATGTTTGATACTAATAAACTTCTTTTCCTCAGGAATGCCCTCTTTGACTGTGTAGCCTGCCTTTTATGTTCTCTTTGTTTACAAGGTAGCAGAATTTCTTAACATCGTCCACTCTGTGGTCACCAGTTTTAATGTTAAGAGTAACGGTAATCTCTTTTCTTCTACTTCTCATTACTCTGGTTTATCTTCAGTTAATTTTCAGTCCATATTCTATATTCATTTGGCACACGAGTCCTTCACCCAAAACTGGAAAAAACAATGATGTCCATAACTACAACACTATAGAAAAAAGGACCTATATTAGCCATTATTAAGGCTGTCACTGGTTCAGAAAGGAGTTCATCATGCAGCAACTCACATGTTTGCTCATTTGCCTACTGACAGAAGATGCCTGACAGGTAAGAAAGCAAATTATGAATCTACCCTAAAATCTCCTGGACAACGCCTTCTGTTCCTTGGACGAATTTATATTGAAAAATGTGAACCTCTAAAAGAAAAAAAGTTGACTTTTAAGAGTAGTTGCATGAAAAGGATGAAAACATAAAACGTTCGTTAATGTTAACTCTAATCATGTATACATATCCGGTAAACCGACTCGTTCCACTTATTTTGATAAAAGAGTCGTCCAAATGATCAATGGAACTTTTAACTAACTAACATGGCTGTTCGTTCCTTTCAACAGATCCTGTAATTCTTCTTCAGGAAGTCTTAAGTGAATCTTACCGTTGAAATCATTTCACCATGAGTTTTAAACCCACTTCTGAACCTTTCTTTTATTTCCGTCATAGCTTCTTCGATGTACTGATTGAACAGTGGGAGTGAAGGAGCGCATTACTGTCTTACGCCTTTTTTAACCCGAGCACAACGTTCTTGGTTTCCATTCTCAATTCCCTTTCTTAGTTTTTGTATACATGACTGACCGACGGACTCACTCATTATCGCCCAGCCCAAACAGATAAGGATAGAATCACGAAATTTGGAGAATGTGTGGATCTTACACTGTAGGCGTCGTTTAAAAAGCTATTTTTCGAAATTCCAACTCTAAGGGGGTGAAATAGGTGATGATGGTTATTAAAGATCTACTAAAGTATTTTTAAAGCTATATCTATGAACACTGGTATTTGACTTCTCGGTAACAAATAAAGAAACACGTGTTTCAGTGTTTTTGGAAACTGAGCCCCTAAGGGGGTGAAATATACGGGATGAAATTTTTAATGAAAGTATTTTATTATGAAAGCACTTTTAAAGCTAAATCTGTTGTTGTCGTTGTTGTGGTCTTCTGTCCTGAGACTGGTTTGATCCAGCTCTCAAGCTAAATCTATAAAATTATAAATTTGACACCTCTGTTAGAAACAAAAAAAAATGTGTTTCACTGTTTTTGGAAATTCAACCCCTCCGGGGGGGAAATAAGATCAGACTTATTCACTGACTCACCATCGCCCAGCCCAAACCGCAAAGAATAGAAATTCGAAATTTGGAGAGGCTGTGGATCTTATACTGTAGGCATCATTTAAGAAGGGATTGTCCGAAATTCCACTCCTAAAGGGGTGAATGGCCAAGAGAAGTCTACTAGTATCAGACATAGACCTTAATTTGAGAACGAAATTTCTGAGGATGTACATCTGGAGCACAGCATTGTATGGTAGTGGAACATGGAATGTGGGAAAACCGGAACAGAAGAGAATCGAATCATTTGAAATGCGGTGCTACAGACGAATATTGAAAATTAGGTGAACTGATAAGGTAAGGAATGAGGAGATTCTGCACAGAATCGGAGAGGAAAGGAATATGTGGAAAACACTGGCAAGGATAAGGGACAGGATGATATGACATCTGTTAAGGCATCAGGAAATGATTTCCATGGTACTAGAGGGAGCTATAGCGGGCAAAAACTGTAGAGGGAAGAGGGAGACAGAGATTGAAAAACATCCAGCAAGTAATTGAGGAAGTAGGTTGCAAGTGGTACTCTGAGATGAAGAGATTGGCACAGGAGAGGAATTTGTGCGGATTGCATCAAACCAGTCAGGAGACTGATGACTCAAAAGAAAAAAAAAGGCGAGACATAGGGGATGAAAGGCTTTTTGAAAGCATATCTCTATTAAGAGAATTTTGAAGCCATAACTACGAAAACTGGTATATGGTTTCTCAGCCAGAAAATAAAAAATACATGTTTCAGCATTTTTGAAAATTCAACCACTAAGGGAGTAAAATAGTGAGTGAAAGCTTTTTTGAAATAAATTATTACTAAAGAACTACTAAATAATTTTTAAGGTTACATCTATGACAACTGGTATTTGACTTCTTGGACAGAAATAAAAAAATACTTGTTTCAGTGTTGCTGAAAATTCAACCCCTAAGGGGGTGCAAATATGGAGAACATTTTTAAGAAAATATTTCGTTACATTAAAAAAATTTTAAAGCTTTGTGAACATTAGTATTTCATTTCTCGGTTATATATAAAGAAATATCTGTTAGCGGATGAAAGTTGCTATGGAAATATCTAGACAAGAACGAAAACTTTGGACCCCAGCTGACAGAATCGCTTTTTGGTCAGAAGTACATTCTGAAAAGACAATGCTAGTATGCCCTTAATTAGCATGAAAAGCTTAGAGGGTGTTGCAATTTGTGAACAATATAAAAATTTGATTAAATAAAATCAGAAAAATCTCTGCAGACCATACAGTCCACGGGAGCGAAACAGCAGGCGCTAAGCTAGTACTGTATATTAACCGACATTTCCTATAGCTTAGAACTATTTTTCTAAGTATTTCTAACATCTTGCACCATATTACATTGTCAAACACTTTCTCCAAGGTCACTAATTTTATGAAAGTAGCTTGATTTTTCTTACGTTTTGCTTCCA
Organism: Schistocerca cancellata; assembly: GCF_023864275.1. NCBI lineage: Eukaryota > Metazoa > Arthropoda > Insecta > Orthoptera > Acrididae > Schistocerca > Schistocerca cancellata. The sequence continues at coordinate 461,040,982 of NC_064627.1, forward strand.
TTATTTATCAAGCGCACTATCACGAGTGTCTCTCTGTCGTCTTTACCTTTCCCACTTCTGTATATTATTCTTCTCAGTAACTTAGATGAAAGAACTTTTAAACAGATTGAGCGACAGTTAATGCACTTATCTGACTTTGCTACCTTCGGGATTGTGTAGTTGATATCTGATGATATTTTCCAGTCTCAGAAATTCTACACGCCAGTTTGAGTACTCATTCGGTTGCATTCCTCTCAATGCTTTTAGAAATTCCGAAGGAACGTTATCAATGCCTTCCACTTTATTTGGTCACAAGTCTTCCAAAACTCAGTTAAACTCCAATACCAGATCCCCTCTTTTTTCTATATTGACTACATTCCTCAACCTATCTCGTCATCAGATACGAGTAGATACTCCCAGGCTTAAAATACTCTTTCCATCTATCCGCTCTCTCTTCTGCATTTAACAGTGGAATTCCCTTCTTCGCCTTAATGTTGAAATCCTTGTTTTTAATTTCACTGAAGCCTATTCACTTTTCTGTATGCTCCAGCTTATCCTCCGACACGCATTTCTTTTTCTATTTCTTGACATTTTTCATACAGACATTTCTCCTTAGCTTCTCTGCACTTCCTATTTATTTTACTCCTAAGTGGCTTACGTTGGCGTATTTCCATCTTTTCGTGAACATTTTTGCACTGCCTTCTCTTGTCAATCAATTAATTTCTTCCGTTTCCAAAGGTTTCTCCTCATTTGTCTTTCTTACACCTATGTTGGTCTTTCCAACTTCTGTCAACGCCCTTTTTGGAGATTTTCATTCCTGTTCAACAGAGCTGCCTTGTGTTGTATTCAGTATCGCAGTATCTACAGCCTTAGAGAACTTGAAATGCATCTCATAATTACTACGTACCTCAGTATCTCACTCCCTTCCACACTAATCCTTCCATATGACTCTCTTAAACTTCAGTCTACTTTTCATCATTACCAAATTGCGATCAGAGACCGTATCTGCTCCTGGCTACGCCTTACGATATGACATCTTATTTCGTAATCTCTGTCTGACCATGGCGTCTATCTAGAATTTTCATGTGTCTCCGGACCTTATAGAAGAATACTTCCTCCTCTCGCTAATTTTGAACAGAGCATTTGCTACTACTAGTTGAATTTTTTGCAGAATTCAATTAGTCTTTCTCCGCTATCATTCCTGCTATCAAGCCCCTATTCTTTCATTATTCCGTGTTCTATTCCTTCCTCTACTATCACGTTCGAGTCCCCCACGATTGTTAGATTATCATCATTACTAGATTATCATCTCCCTCAGAATCCTCATACACTTTCTCTACATCTTCGTCTTCAACTTATGATGTCACAATGAGTGGCCGACCTACGTATTGTCATTGGCATTGGTCAGTTGTGATTCTTATGAGAAAAGCCCCATCACTGAACTGTTCACAGTATCTCACTCGTTGCTTTACCTTCCTACTTATAACGAATTGCACTTCCATTATATCATTTGCTCTTAATATTGATATTATTGTACGTTCCTCTGACCAAAATTTCTTAACGTCTTCCCATTTCACTTCACTTCATAGGCTCATAGGCTCATAGGCTCATTCAAGGACGGCAAAACAATCACTAAAGCATTATGAAAGGGTAGCAGATCATGCTCGTATATGAAGAATCACTAATGCATTATGAAAGGGTAGCAGATCATGCAGGTATATGAAGAAACATTCACCGCGGACCTGTAACGTGTCTTGCAGCGTGTAATTGTAGTCTATTCAGTTTGAATATGTTGTACAGGCTATGATTATCAGGTTGTGTATCAGTGTCAGGTAACTGCCCCCACCTCCATAAATGTACTCAGTTTTTCACAATGAAAGGGAAAGTGATTGCGTAGACACCGAGACGTCCGTTGGCCGAGTACGGGGGCGGCCTTCTCAGTGATACTTCAAGCTCTCTGCACTGTGAGGCTTTACCGTCTTCCTTTCTTTCGCTGCCTCTCTGTCCCCCACCCCCGCCCCCTTCTCTCTCTCTTTCTCTCTCTCTCTCTCTCACACAAACACACACACACACTACTTTTTCAGCACTAACGCGACGCCACACTTGGTAACGTTTCTGACGAAGTATTATTGCAGTAAATGTCCGCGACTCGTGGTCTTGCGGTAGCGTTCTCGCTTCCCGCGCACGGGGTCCCGGGTTCGATTCCCGGCGGGGCCTCGAGATGACTGGGTGTTGTGTGTCTTTCATCATCATTCCATCCTCATTCACTCGCAAGTCGTAGTGGCGTTAAAGAACTTGTGGAGCGGCTGCCGAACCGCCCCGCGAGGGGTCTGCCGGCCACCAATGCCATACGCTCGTTATTAATTATTATTATTGCAGTAAATGTAGCGAAATAACCACGTCAGCCTTAAAGGGAGGTTGACTGTCTTTGGCCCGGAAAAAGCATGTTTTTTGAGAATTTTTTTCTCGGGATGTGTTATAGATATCAATGTCAAATGTGGACAAAATGTTTATTGATATTTCCTTTACAAACTGGAAGTTTTTCGACCGGAAATGGCGGAAGTGCTGTCGGAACGAAACAAAATTTCGATGTAGACCTCCACTCGCGGTATGTCACAGGTCAGCTGGCTCGTCTGAAACCAAAATTTAGTTGACGTTAGCGAAGTATATAAGATTCTTTAAGAGTTGTGTCAATAAGATGGTGGCGACCTATTTGCAGGACAATTAAGCTGAAAGTGAATAAAGGAAATGACTGTGCAACACATTTTGTCAAAAATGAATATATTGTTGCTCAAAATTATAGACACAAATTACAAATTTATGGTTACAATCCTGTTCACATTTAGCCTTACAAAGCAAGATTACATCATTGGAAATATAATCTGGTACCATTGTCAAAACCAGCCGTATTCTTATATCACAGCGTGTGAATACGCGGAAATGGTGGTGGTAATTCCTATGGGATCAAACTGCTGGGGTCATCGATCCCTAGGCTTACTCAGTACTTAATCTAACTTAAACTAACTTAGGTCAAAACACACACACACGCACACACACACACACACACACACACACACACACACACACACACACACACTCCCGAGGGAGGATTCGAATCTCCAACTTTGGGAGCCGCGCGAACCGTGATATGGCTCCTGAGACTGGGCGGCTACCCCGTGCTGCTACGCGGAAGTGTAACAGTACACAGAAGGATAGAAAATACGACTTGACTCGCCTCGGATGGTAAGACAGAATTCAGAAAGGACGATGATCTTCCTGGTAATCTTGCACATCGTACATACTATTCGAAACCATGGCTCTTCGTCAAGCGAAGTCATACATCAAATAATATGCTCCTGCAAATAGGGCTCCAGAACCAGACACATCTTAACTCATCAAGGCCCTGAAAAATCACTCTCCTCTATTCTATGCTATCCTAGTAAGAAGAAGAAGAACGAAAATGATGGCTGATTTCCATTCGAATTAACAGACACAATGCACTCTCTACGCCCAAGGCACATGACTGGCTTGAGGCCAACGGATCACCAGACACAAATATTCCGGTACAATGATTAAGCAAAGAATTTACGAACGTATCAGAATCGATATACGTTGAAGCTGGCGAAGTTATATCTCAGAGATAGTTGTAAAATAAATATTGTAAATGTTATAAAAAGGATAGTGAAGAGATGAAGGAGCCAACAACAGGTTCTTTCAACCTGTCAATAATGGTGTGGCCGTATGGAGGAATTAATAAACTTTTTTTGGTTTTTAATGTTCGGTATTAACAAGGCATGTCAAATATTATCGTATAAATAACCTGTAGACAAATAAACTGTCAGTCGTCAGGAGTAGTGACTCGTCAAACGAGTTACGGACGCAGTAGCGTCGTGGTAACCTACACGGGAGAATTATTATTAAGGCAAAATACACACTCTTCACGATAGCGAGGTGATCAAAGGAAGGTAACAAAAAGTTTCCAAGTCTCACGGCTGAAGACTCAAGTGATTTCCCTGTTGTTGTTGTGGTCTTCAGTCCTGAGACTGGTTTGATGCAGCTCTCCATGCTACTCTATCCTGTGCAAGCTTCTTCATCTCCCAGTACCTACTGCAACCTACATCCTTCTGAATCTGCTTAGTGTATTCATTTCTTGGTCTCCCCCTACGATTTTTACCCTCCACGCTGCCCTCCAATACTAAATTGGTGATCCCCTGATGTCTCAGAACATGTCCTACCAACCGATCCCTTCTTCTGGTCAAGTTGTGCCACAAACTCCTCTTCTCCCCAATCCTATTCAGTACCTCCTCGCCCGCATCTCGTGGTCGTGCGGTAGCGTTCTCGCTTCCCACGCCCGGGTTCCCGGGTTCGATTCCCGGCGGGGTCAGGGATTTTCTCTTCCTCGTGATGGCTGGGTGTTGTGTGCTGTCCTTAGGTTAGTTAGGTTTAAGTAGTTCTAAGTTCTAGGGGACTTATGACCACAGCAGTTGAGCCCCATAGTGCTCAGAGCCATTTGAACCATTTTTGAGTACCTCCTCATTAGTTGTGTGATCTACCCATATAATCTTCAGCATTCTTCTGTAGCACCACATTTCGAAAGCTTCTATTCTCTTCTTGTCCAAACTATTTACCGTCCATGTTTCACTTCCATACATGGCTACACTCCATACAAATACTTTCAGAAACGACTTCCTGACACTTAAATCTATACTCGATGTTAACAAATTTCTCTTCTTCAGAAACGCTTTCCTTGCCATTGCCAGTCTACATTTTATATCCTCTCTACTTCGTCCATCATCAGTTATTTTGCTCCCCAAATAGCAAAACTCCTTTACTACTTTAAGTGTCTCATTTCCTAATCAAATACCCTCAACATCACCTGACTTAATTCGACTACATTCCATTATCCTCGTTTTGCTTTTGTTGATGTTCATCCTATATCCTTCCTTCAAGACACTATCCATTCCGTTCAACTGCTCTTCCAAGTCTTTTGCTGTCTCTGACAGAATTACAATGTCATCGGCGAACCTCAAAGTTTTTATTTCTTCTCCATGGATTTTAATACCTACCCCGAATTTTTCTTTTGTTTCCTTTACTGCTTGCTCAATATACAGATTGAATAACATCTGGGAGAGGCTACAACCCTGTCTTACTCCCTTCCCAACCACTGCTTCCCTTTCATGTCCCTCGACTCTTATAACTGCCCTCTGGTTTCTGTACAAATTGTAAATAGCCTTTCACTCCCTGTATTTTAACCCTGCCACCCTTAGAATTTGAAAGAGAGTATTCCAGTCAACATTGTCAAAAGCTTTATCTAAGTCTACAAATGCTAAATACGTAGGTTTGCCTTTCCTTAATCTTTCTTCTAAGATAAGTCGTAAGGTCAGTGGTGCCTTACGTGTTCCAGTATTTCTACGGAATCCAAACTGATCTTCCCCGAGGTCGGCTTCTACTAGTTTTTCCATTCGTCTGTAAAGAATTCGTGTTAGTATTTTGCAGCTGTTGCTTATTAAACTGATTGTTCGGTAATTTTCACATCTGTCAACACGTGCTTTCTTTGGGATTGGAATTATTACATTCTTCTTGAAGTCTGAGGGTATTTCGCCTGTTTCATACATCTTGCTCACCAGATGGTAGAGTTTTGTCAGGACTGGCTCTCCCAAGGCCGTCAGTAGTTCCAATGGAATGTTGTCTACTCCGGGGGCCTTGTTTCGACTCAGGTCTTTCAGTGCTCTGTCAAACTCTTCACGCAGTATCGTATCTCCCATTTCATCTTCATCTACCTCCTCTTCCATTTCCATAATATTGTCCTCAAGTACATCGCCCTTGTATAGACCCTCTAAATACTCCTTCCACCTTTCTGCTTTCCCTTCTTTGCTTAGAACTGGGTTTACATCTGAGCTCTTGATGTTCATACAAGTGGTTCTCTTATCTCCAAAGGTCTCTTTAATTTTCCTGTAGGCAGTATCTATCTTACCCCTAGTGAGATAAGCCTCTACATCCTTACGTTTGTCCTCTAGCCATCCCTGCTTAGCCATTTTGCACTTTCTGTCGATCTAATTTTTGAGACGTTTGTATTCCTTTTTGCCTGCTTCATTTACTGCATTTTTATATTTTATCCTTTCATCAATTAAATTCAATATTTCTTCTGTTACCCAAGGATTTCTAGTAGCCCTCGTCTTTTTACCTACTTGATCCTCTGCTGCCTTCACTACTTCATCCCTCAAAGCTACCCATTCTTCTTCTACTGTATTTCTTTCCCCCATTCCTGTCAATTGTTCCCTTATGCTGTCCCTGAAACTCTGTACAACCTCTGGTTCTTTCAGTTTATCCAGGTCCCATCTCCTTAAATTCCCACCTTTTTGCAGTTTCTTCAGTTTTAATCTACAGTTCATAACCAATAGATTGTGGTCAGAGTCCACATCTGCCCCTGGAAATGTCTTACAATTTAAAACCTGGTTCCTAAATCTCTGTCTTACCATTATATAATCTATCTGATACCTTTTAGTATCTCCAGGGTTCTTCCATGTATACAACCTTCTATCATGATTCTTAAACCAGGTGTTAGCTATGATTAAGTTGTGCTCTGTGCAAAATTCTACCAGGCGGCTTCCTCTTTCATTTCTTAGCCCCAATCCATATTCACCTACTACGTTTCCTTCTATCCCTTTTCCTACACTCGAATTCCAGTCACCCATGACTATTAAATTTTCGTCTCCCTTCACTATCTGAATAATTTCTTTTATTTGATCATACATTTCTTCTATTTCTCCGTCATCTGCAGAGCTAGTTGGCATATAAACTTGTACTACTGTAGTAGGCGTGGGCTTCGTGTCTATCTTGGCCACAATAATGCGTTCACTACGCTGTTTGTAGTAGCTTACCCGCACTCCCATTTTTCATTCATTATTAAACCTACTCCTGCATTACCCATATTTGATTTTGTATTTATAACCCTGTACTCACCTGACCAGAAGTCTTGTCCCTCCTGCCACTGAACTTCACTAATTCCCACTATATCTAACTTTAACCTATCCATTTCCCTTTTTAAATTTTCTAACCTACCTGCCCGATTAAGGGATCTGACATTCCACGCTCCGATCCGTAGAACGCCAGTTTCCTTTCTCCTGATAACGACGTCCTCTTGAGTAGTCCCCGCCCGGAGATCCGAATGGGGGACTATTTTACCTCCGGAATATTTTACCCAAGAGGACGCCATCATCATTTAATCATACAGTAAAGCTGCATGCCCTCGGGAAAAATTACGGCCGTAGTTTCCCCTTGCTTTCAGCCGTTCGCAGTACCAGCACAGCAAGGCCGTTTTGGTTATTGTTACAAGGCCAGATCAGTCAATCATCCAGACTGTTGTCCTTGCAACTACTGAAAAGACTGCTGCCCCTCTTCAGGGACCACACGTTTGTCTGGCCTCTCAACAGATACCCCTCCGTTGTGGTTGTACCTACGGTACGGCTATCTGTATCGCTGAGGCACGCAAGCCTCCCCACCAACGGCAAGGTCCATGGTTCCCTGTTAACAATGCTATACGACTTTCACATTTATTTTGTAGCGTGACATGGTCCATCGTATCCCTGACCACCATGCTGCAGTTGTTGCGAATGGTAATTACCTCAGAAATGACCCATCCCCAAACCGGTGTTGCCAACGGCTTTGCCGCAATGGCGACACTGGTTCGCGTCAGATAACCGAAGTTAAGCGCTGTCAGGACTGGCTAACACTTGGATGGGTGACCATCCGGTCTGCCGAGCGCTGTTGGCAAGCGGGGTACACTCAGCCCTTTTGAGGCAAATTGAGGAGCTACTTGACTGAGAAGTAGCGGCTCCGGTCACGAAAACTGACAATGGCCGGGAGAGCGGTGTGCTGACCACATGCCCCTCTATATCCGCATCCAGTGATGCCTATAGGCTGAGTATGGCACGGCGGTCGCTCAGTACCGTTAGGATCTTCCGAGACCTGTTCAGACGGAGTTTAGGAGTTCTGTACCGGCGTTAGGCAAATCCCTTTTAACTTCTTTTAATTAAAAAGTTGCAATCTATCCTATATGGTGCAGGGGTATCGACCAACTGCTGCTTCATCCTCTACATATGGAGTTATAGCACGACGGTACTGTAAGTGCGTGTGATCTCACATCACTCCTTCGGCTTTCGGATCCAGAGTTGCTACATTTCTTCTTGTCTCTTCTCAGACGCCTTCACGAAGCTAACTGCACCATGAGGGAAGTGTCACTATTGATACTTGATTCCTTAAACGTAACACACTTACACACCATATCTTAAATACCATAAAAGAGGAAGCGGGATGGAATCATGGTTGGTAGTCACAATTTATAATTAAGACAGTTTATTGACATTACCTCTTAAAACAATTGACAATTAGAAATTGTGGACGAGCCACTAGATAAAAATTTGCAAATACAATTAGAAACCCAACGTACTCTAACAAACAATTCTAAATTAAGAAAGCAGGATTACTGACAAACTTGAGAAATTCCAACTCCCGTATAGAACTTCCCTCAAAATAGATATAATGAAACAATTACAGGTAAAGGGTGACTTAATAACACTTAAACATTAGTGACAAGCTAAGATGCCATTACGTAACATGATAGACTCACTTAAATTTTAAAAAAGTACAACAGAGACCCTGATCTTTAAAAAATAAATGTTTACGTGCTCAGACGTGTCAATAAAAAATTACTAGAAAAAGCTCCACAAGGAACTCAGCAGACGTTATGGAGTTTAAGGTTTAGCTAGTTGCCAGTCCCTAATATTTAAGAAAACAAGTTCATATACAAACAGGTTACATACAATGAATATATCTACCAGTTTAACCTGTCTTGACGGAAAGAAGATAAATACTAAACTCTGGAAGGTGATATGTGAACAACTCCGGTAGTGGCCAGATTCTTAAACACTGCCAGGCCTAGACGTTTCACAATTAAAAGTTTCTGCCCGAAACACAAAGACATTCCAATAGCTCTGAAACTTAGAAACACTCGGCAGAACCTTTGACTCAGTGTTAATAGCAGCAAAACACCAACATAAAATCATTTGATTGCAAGAGACACAAAGCACTAGTAAAACTTCTGAGAAAATTTTCAAATAACGGCCACCATTTAACTAGGCCAAATGAACTCTTCCACACCGTCTTAGGTTCGATTATGAATGTCTCACCATAATAATAAAGTTTAAAATCTCTGAGTGCGTCGGTAAGAAAACAATTACGACGAGTTACTCCACATCAGGTACACAATACGAGGGAGCGGGTTCCACAGCTTGACCGCTTCCCTTCAAATTTTGTTCCCAGCGAAGTCATAGAACTTGCATCTTCAAGCTGCCCATGTCGGCAAAAGGCCCAACCAACTTCACACCACAACGTGTAACGGTCATCACGCTCGATCGGCAGCCGTTGACATTCGTCTCCCCGCGAATGCCACAAGATCTCGAGGGTTACCCGTCGAAGGCTAACAACCAACTCACTTCGGCTGCGAAGCCACAAGATAAGACACGCGAAAAGTAAAGATAGCTTACCTCAACCACAATCGGTTTCAACGATACATGAACGAAATAAGACTCGCCGTGGATCAACTATCATTATGATTTGTCTTGGAAGAGATTTATGGAACATGAAACTAGATAACTAAGTAATCAACAGTCTCTGGCAAGCCGAGGGTCGAATATGGTTTTCCGTTGCGGTAAGAGATGCTGACTGACGGATCAGTAAGGGAGACGAAATCGTTCATTTCAACTGCCTGAGAAAAAAGTGAAGCACCCAGAAGGGTAGGAGAAAACGAAATGAATGTTCACGGGTTGAGGTGATATGTGATGTTATTTCAATAATTACAACATGGAGTTGAGTTTACGAATATCTTGGCAGTATGAGCCGTTTCATTAATCCGCTTCACTTAGATGCATGCACTGACGTTAGTCGGAATGGGTGGTATAAAGTCATTGTATCCTTTCCTGAGGCAGGCTGATCTACGACGGTACCAACTTGTCCTTAGTATCCTGGACGTTAGCACTAGGACGGAGTCGACGTCCGAGCTGATGCCATACATATCCCATCGGGGACATCTGGGGATCTAGCTAGTCACGGGGGTACCTCAATATCACGCAGATAATCCGTGTAGACAAGTGCAATTTGTGGATAATCATTTTTCTGTTGAAAAATGGCATCACGAAACTGTTGCATGAGAGATAACACATGAGGACACATGCCGTCAGTGACGTCCCTTTGATATTTCAGAGTTCTCTCAGTCGCTAGCATCCATGACCTGAATTCGTTCCTGGTGGCTCCGCACACAATGACGTCAGGAGTAACACCGCTGTTCCTCTCCAAAACATAGGAAGCACGGAACCGCATCCAAGGTCGCCGTCATACTCGCCGATGACGGTCGCCCCGTGTAGCGATTCATCGCCGAACACGGTTCCATTCGTCAGCATTCCACGCTTCTCGGTTATGAGTCCAGTCCAGACGCAGTGTTGATCTAGTGATGTTGTCAGCAGCCTACTCACAGGACGGTAATTGCCTAAACTGGCTGCTGCTAGTCTCTGACCAATATTGCGGGACGAAAAAATGCTCCATGGGATCCACTACTTTTTCTCGGATGGCATGCACAGATGTGAAGAGGTCATAATGTGCTTGGTCAACAATACGAAGATACTCCCTTATAGTAGTCAGACGCGGTTGACCAGAATTTTGACGACGAGTATGCCTGCTCTTACATTTCCATGCAATCCAACCTCCTGTCCCTATCCCATCCGTATTCCACAAAATAAGGTCCCTTTCAACGCCGTCAGGTGCTGATAACGCTGTCTCACACGAGTCACGGCATCTACGTGTCCTTCACAGAGATCACTCAACGTCTGACGCTGTCAGGCCCATACAACCGCACGAGTGGTCGACTGTGAAGAGTGGACAAATTGAATAGCTGGGCGGCGGCCATTAGAGTGGTAAACTGACGCGCAGAGTTCGAATGTTTACACATCGCTTTTGGTTATAAAATGCTTTCCCTTGAGTTAGGTCACAAACATAATGCCTCTTTTAAATACGTTACTACAATATACTTATTAATTTATGAACAAACAGCAACTAGTCACTGTTTATGAATTTATCTTACGTACTACATGGAATCTGCCGTAGCTAAAAGTTATGTACTGGACCCCTGGCATTTTGCGTAGTTCATTTACGATAGATGTACGCAAAATGCATCAAAATACTCGTAGATTTGCCCACTATATTAATAGATATTTTCTGACACTCCCTTGCTTCAGATTTTATGACAAGAAGTGCGTTATATATGGCACAGTGCTTTGGCAACTCACGACCAAATTATCAAGTTTCAACCTAATCTAGACCATGAAAACACTACCGATCAGCCAACTTTCTTCAAAATGGTCAGAACATATAAAATAGTATTCTGTCGGTCGGAAATCTTGCCTCCTGACAGCGTGTAACCATTTTTGTAACAGCTGTGGTTTTGAGAAAGGAAACCTGCAAACATTATGCTAATACCGTGTTACAAAAACATTTATTAAGCAAGTGCACTGACATACAAAACAACTTAAAATATTCACATATCTGTGAAATGTAATATTCGTTCCTTTCTCGAATTTATTTGTACAATTAATCGCTGCACAACTCTTCGCCATTGTACTTCTTTTGATTGGAACGTACAGACAGTAGAATTACGAGTAACAAATACTGTATGTACGCCCCAACAAATATACAACGTTGAATCAGGGTCTTCATAAACAACAATACTACACAACACATCAGACTACAACCACTATAATGGCGTCCAGCGGAAGGTTCAAATTATCCCGCGACTGCAGCGCCATCAGTGGGTCTAGCTATTTTTTACAAGGTCTTTGGACGCTGTTCACGCTCCTTACATAACCTATCAACACCTGGTAACAAAACTAAGCACAAACAGCACTGGTTTCCTTTCTATCTGTCGCAGAGAATTGCAGCTTTAATCGTTTACTTACCCGCCGATGGTGCGTACATGCAAGAAGTTACACTAACATCATACCATGTAATGTAGCAGCTCCACTTTTACTTTCATTCAGTGTATTATCGTTTTCTAGTAGACTGCTTGTGGCGTATTCTGAAACGAAAAATGTTTGCCTCTCTGCATTTTCTTGCGAAAAGCAAGGAGCCTCTCAAGGCCTTTTTACAAAGGTTATGAGATACCTCCTAATATCGTATCGGACCTCCTTTTGGCCGGCGTAGTGCAGAAGCTCGACGTGACGTGGACTCAACAAGTCGTTGGAAGTCCCCTGCAGAAATATTGAGCCATGCAGCCTCTATATCTGCCCATAATTGCGAAAGTGTTGCCGGTGCAGGATTTTGTGCACGAACTGACCTCTCGATTATGCCCCATAAATGTTCGATGGGATTCATGTCGGACGATCTGGGTGGCCAAATCATGCGCTCGAAATGTCCAGAATGTTCTGAATATTCTTCAAACACTTGCGAACATTGTGGCCCACTGACGTGCCGCATTGTCATCCATAACAATCTCATCGTTGTTGGGAACATGAAATCAAGGAATTGCTGCGAATGGTCTTCAAGTATCCGAACATAACCACTTCCAGTCGAAGATCGGTTCAGTTCGACCAGAGACCCCAATCCATTCCATTTAAACACCAGCAGCCTGCACTGTGCCTCGTTGACAACTTGGGTCCATGGCGTCATGGGGTCTATTTCACACTAAGAGGTGCATTCAAGTTCTAAGGCCTCCGATTTTTTTTTTTTTTCTAATTAACTACTCACCCGAAATCGATGAAACTGGCGTTACTTCTCGACGTAATCGCCCTGCAGACGTACACATTTTTCACAACGCTAACGCCATGATTCCATGGCAGCGGCGAAGGCTTCTTTAGGAGTCTGTTTTGACCACTGGAAAATCGCTGAGGCAATAGCAGCACGGCTGGTGAATGTGCGGCCACGGAGAGTGTCTTTCATTGTTGGAAAAAGCCAAAAGTCACTAGGAGCCAGGTCAGGTGAGTAGGGAGCATGACGAATCACTTCAAAGTTGTTATCACGAAGAAACTGGTGCGTAACGTTAGCTCGATGTGCGGGTGCGTTGTCTTGGTGAAACAGCACACGCGCAGCCCTTCCCGGACGTTTTTGTTGCAGTGCAGGAAGGAATTTGTTCTTCAAAACATTTTCGTAGGATGCACCTGTTACCGTAGTGCCCTTTGGAACGCAATGGGTAAGGATTACGCCCTCGCTGTGCCAGAACATGAACACCATCATTTTTTCAGCACTGGCGGTTACCCGAAATTTTTTTGGTGGCGGTGAATCTGTGTGCTTCCATTGAGCTGACTGGCGCTTTGTTTCTGGATTGAAAAATGGCATCCACGTCTCATCCATTGTCACAACCGACGAAAAGAAAGTCCCATTCATGCTGTCGTTGCGCGTCAACATTGCTTGGCAACATGCCACACGGGCAGCCATGTCGTCGTCCGTCAGCATTTGTGGGACCCACCTGGATGACACTTTTCGCATTTTCAGGTCGTCATGCAGGATTGTGTGCACAGAACCCACAGAAATGCCAACTCTGGAGGTGATCTGTTCAACAGTCATTCGGCGATCCCCCAAAACAATTCTCTCCACATTCTCGATCATGTCGTCAGACCGGCTTGTGGGAGCCCAAGGTTGTTTCGGTTTGTTGTCATACGATGTTCTGCCGTCATTAAATTGTCGCACCCACGAACGCACTTTCGACACATCCATAGCTCCATCACCACATGTCTCCTTCAACTGTCGATGAATTTAAATTGGTTTCACACCACGCAAATCCAGAAAACGAATGATTGCACACTGTTCAAGTAAGGAAAACGTCGCCATTTTAAGTATTTAAAACAGTTCTCATTCTCGCCGCTGTCGGTAAAATTCCATCTGCCGTACGGTGCTGCCATCTCTGGAACGTATTGACAATGAACGCGGCCTCATTTTAAAACAATGCGCATGTTTCTATCTCTTTCCAGTCCGGAGAAAAAAAATCGGAGGCCTTAGAACTTGAATGCACCTCATAGAATCCATAACAATAGAAATCAGGACTCATCAACCAGCCGTCTAGGGTCCAGCCGCTATGGCCACGAGCCCAGGAGAAGCGCTGCAGGCGATGTCCTGCTGTTAGCAAAGGCGCTTGCATCGGTCATCTGCTGTCATACCTCATTAGAGCCAGATACTGCCGCACTGTCCTAACGGATACGTTCACCGTACGTCCCACATTGGTCTCTGCGGTTATTTCACGCAATGTTCTCTGTCTGTTATCACTGACAACTCTACGCAAACGCCGCTACTTTCGGTCATAAAGTAAAGGCCATCGGCCACTGCGTTGGCCTCGGTGACAGGTAATGCCTGAAATTTGGTGTTCTTGGCACACTCTTGACACTGTGGATTTCGGAATATTGAATTCCCTAACGATTTTCGAAATGGAATGTTCCATGCGTCTAGCTCCAGCTACCATTCCGCGTTCAAAGTCTGAAATTTTCACATGAATCGCCTGAGTACAAATAACAACTATGCCAATGCACTTGTAATGCATACGTGCATTCGCTTCACGTGTCTAAGCCAAGTATTACGTACATTTATGCGATCGGGAATGCTCAGTAGTAGCCAGGTTACATGTACATTTGACAATTAAGTGACAGCAAGGAGCATTGGTGGTGAAATCATAGGAGGAAATGTTGTGTAACCTTAGCAGGGACAAGATCCGACTATTCGGGAGTAGGATCTTACAATCTGAGACAGTGTTACGAGACAAACTTCCGTCACAATGTCCACAAACGTGACGTCAGATCCGCCTAGCAACAGCGACCTGAACGGCCATTGGCTGAAAGTTTGGATATATCTAGATGTAGGAGACGAGTGGAGTGTCCTTATTGGCTGAGGGAGAAAGTGGGGGGGTCTATCTTGTCCTTCGGGAAGACAGGGCGAGTTAGTACCGAGGCACCAACAAAACGCACGGTCGAGTAACAGGGGCGGCTCTAAAAAAAACGGTCGCGAGTAAATATTTCAGCTGTTAAACAAGATATAAAGTGAGGGTATTAGTTATCAGAACGCCACGTGTCGTGGGGAGTGTCTATCAAGAGTATGGAAAGGGAGAACTGTGTTAATGTGTTGTAAAGGGTTGAATATAACGGTGCCCAGAGCCGCCATACTGCAAAATTCTGTGACGTGTGTGCCAAAGTATTTTCTTTATTAAAACGATTATAGTACAAACGTTGTTAACAATTAACAACTGGCATCCCTAAACACTCCACTTCAGCAGGATCCCAACCTACATGGAACCTGGCGCCTGAGCGCTTATACTGTGTGACAAGGGACTACCGAAGCACAAGACACCAGGTGGGTGACACAGCGACCGGAGAAGTACTTCCTTCTCGCTGCAATGCCACTGAGGGCATTGTACAATGCCATTTTATTCCTTATGTATGCTGTGCTACCACTATCTGTTTACGTGCATATCGAAATCCCATGATTTGTCACCTCAGAGTAATTAAGCTGCACGTAAAATTCTAAGTCAGGTTGGAACAAGCAGTCATCTGCTTGACGTCACTAGCAGTCATCCATAAAATAAATGGAAACAATATGAAGGGACGTTGCGAAATAGAGTTGGAAGTACGATGTTTATAAACTGATGAATGATCTAGAAGATGTTGAGCGGGGTGTACACAGAGGTTGCAGCACGTATGTTGATGCCCGAGTGGTGTGGCCAATCAGTTGTCAGATGTTCATAGTACGTACACACCATTGGAAGATTGGTGCTTTTACCCCACGTTGTCGTTGCCAGTTGCCAAAAATAACTCTTTTTGGATGACATACTGAACACTTTAAATGAATTATAAGTCAGTATTGACCTCCCATAAGAGAGGCTCAGTCTATAGGTGCTCTGCCTACGGGAAATGGGCAGGGAAACAGCAGCGCAAATGGTTCAAATGGCTCTGAGCACTATGGGACTTAACATCTGAGGTCATCAGTCCCCTAGAACTTAGAACTACTTAAACCTAACTAACCTAAAGACATCACACACATCCATGCCCTAGGCAGGATTCGAACCTGCGACCGTAGCAGTTGCACGGTTCCGGGCTGAAGCGCCTAGAACCGCTCGGCCACCTCGGCCGGCAACAGCAGTGCAAGTTGAATCTGGTGAGCACTAACCATCGTGGACGGGAAATGACCAGCTGAGCGTCCCCGGTCTAGAAACCGATTACGACTCCCCTTAACACATAAGGGGCTGTGGCAAGTTAGACATGTTGACGATGTGGGCATTTCAGGTAGTTTGTGGTAATTCTAATACAAATATTACAACCCAAGGGATATAATTTTTAATCGATATTTCTAATTGTAAAAAAAAATTATCTGTTCCCAGAACTATAAATAATTTGTATTTCTTTCCTTTTTTGCTTAAGTCGACAACAATCAAAAATTAGTTTGGAAGAAGTTACGTTTTCGCGGAGTCTATTGCGTTATAAAGTGCTTTACGTTACTCGCCGATTTCATCTCAACAGTCTATTGCGTTATAAAGTGCTTTACGTTACTCGCCAATTTCAGCTCAACAGTCATTGTAAACTGCACATGTACAAGTGGTCATATACTTGACGCTGCCCACGGTGATAAAATTGGACAGTGCTATAAAATAAACTGTTTATATCTGTAAGCCAATAGCTTCAGATAAATTCTGAGTTCTTTCAACCAACTAAACTAGAGACGAAGGAATTAACTGCATATCTCATAGGCAGTTACACGAGTTTAGAAACGCAATGACATCGGCTGTTTAGCGGCAGAACTGACTTATTCTGGGGGCCTGGTGTTTGCTTGCTAGTTTCATGTTCCAAAGATCGTCTGTACGATTAATAGCAATGACTTTACATTCAGATCACACATTCATAAGTAAACATTGCTACACAAAACCATCTACTTCTTTAAGAATGTAGTTGTGATATAGCAATTCGTATCCACCAACTTGTACACATTGTTGTTGTTGTTGTTGTTGTTGTTGTTGTTGTGGTCTTCAGTCCTGAGACTGGTTTGATGCAGCTCTCCATGCTACTCTATCCTGTGCAAGCTTCTTCACCTCCCAGTACCTACTGCAACCTACATCCTTCTGAATCTGCTTAGTGTATTCATCTCTTGGTCTCCCGCTACGATTTTTACCCTCCATGCTGCCCTCCAATACTAAATTGGTGATCCCTTGATGCCTCAGAACATGTCCTACCAACCGATCCCTTCTTCTGGTCAAGTTGTGCCACAAACTTCTCTTCTCCCCAATCCTATTCAATACTTCCTCATTAGTTATGTGATCTACCCATCTAATCTTCAGCATTCTTCTGTAGCACCACATTTCGAAAGCTTCTATTCTCTTCTTGTCCAAACTAGTTATCGTCCACGTTTCACTTACATACATGGCTACACTCCATACAAATACTTTCAGAAATGACTTCCTGACACTTAAATCTATGCTCGATGTTAACAAATTTCTCTTCTTCAGAAACGCTTTCCTTGCCATTGCCAGTCTACATTTTATATCCTCTCTACTTCGACCATCATCAGTTATTTTGCTCCCCAAATAGCAAAACTCCTTTACTACTTTAAGTGTCTCATTTCCTAATCTAATACCCTCAACATCACCCGACTTAATTCGACTACATTCCATTATCCTCGTTTTGCTTTTGTTGATGTTCATCTTATATCCTCCCTTCAAGACACCATCCATTCCGTTAAACTGCTCTTCCAAGTCCTTTGCTGTCACTGACAGAATTACAATGTCATCGGCGAACCTCAAAGTATTTATTTCTTCTCCATGGATTTTAATACCTACTCCGAATTTTTCTTTTGTGTCCTTTACTGCTTGCTCAATATACAGATTGAATAACATGGGGGAGAGGCTACAACCCTGTCTTACTCCCTTCCCAACCACTGCTTCCCTTTCATGCCCCTCGACTCTTATAACTGCCATCTGGTTTCTGTACAAATTGTAAATAGCCTTTCGCTCCCTGTATTTTACCCCTGCCACCCTTAGAATTTGAAAGAGAGTATTCCAGTCAACATTGTCAAAAGCTTTCTCTAAGTCTACAAATGCTAGAAACGTAGGTTTGCCTTTCCTTAATCTTTCTTCTAAGATACGTCGTAAGGTCAGTATTGCCTCACGTGTTCCAGTATTTCTACGGAATCCAAACTGATCAGCTTCTACTAGTTTTTCCATTCGTCTCTAAAGAATTCGTGTTAATATTCTGCAGCTGTGGCTTATTAAACTGATTGTTCGGTAATTTTCGCATCTGTCAAAACCTGCTTTCTTTGGGATTGGAATTATTATATTCTTCGTGAAGTCTGAGGGTATTTCGCCTGTCACATACATCTTGCTCACCAGATGGTAGAGTTTTGTTAGGACTGGCTCTCCCAAGGCCGTCAGTAGTTCTAATGGAATGTTGTCTACTTCTGGGGCCTTGTTTCGACTCAGGTCTTTCAGTGCTCTGTCAAACTCTTCACGCAGTATCGTATCTCCCATTTCATCTTCATCTACATTCTACACCCTCATCCATTTCCATAATATTGTCCTCAAGTATATCGCCCTTGTATAGACCTTCTATATACTCCTTCCACCTTTCTGCTTTCCCTCCTTTGCTTAGAACTGGGTTTCCATCTGAGCTCTTGATATTCGTACAAGTGGTTCTCCTTTCTCCAAAGGTCTCTTTAATTTTCCTGTAGGCAGTATCTGTCTTACCTCTAGTGAGATAAGCCTCTACATCCTTACATTTGTCCTCTAGCCATCCCTGGTTAGCCATTTTGCACTTCTTGTCGACCTCATTTTTGAGACGTTTGTATTCTTTTTTGCCTGCTTCATTTACTGCATTTTTATATTTTCTCCTTTCGTCAATTAAATTCAATATATCTTCTGTTATCCAAGGATTTCTACTAGCCCTCGTCTTTTTACCTACTTGATCCTCTGCTGCCTTCACTACTTCATCCCTCAGAGCTACCCATTCTTCTTCTACTGTATTTCTTTCCCCCATTCCTGTCAATTGTTCCCTTGTGCTCTCCCTGAAACTCTGTACAACCTCTGGTTTATTCAGTTTATCCAGGCCCCATCTCCTTAAATTCCCACCTTTTTGCAGTTTCTTCAGTTTTAATCTACAGTTCATAACCAATAGATTGTGGTCAGAGTCCACATCTGCCCCTGGAAATGTGTTACAATTTAAAACCTGGTTCCTAAATCTCTTATACCTTTTAGTATCTCCAGGGTTCTTCCATGTATACAACCTTCTATCATGATTCTTAAAGCAAGTGTTAGCTATGATTAAGTTGTGCTCTGTGCAAAATTCTACCAGGCGGCTTCCTCTTTCATTTCTTAGCCCCAATCCATATTCACCTACTACGTTTCCTTCTCTCCCTTTTCCTACACTCGAATTCCAGTCACCCATGACTATTAAATTTTCGTCTCCCTTCACTATCTGAATAATTTCTTTTATTTCATCATACATTTCTTCTATTTCTCCGTGATCTGCAGAGCTAGTTGGCATATAAACTTGTACTACTGTAGTAGGTGTGGGCTTCGTATCTATCTTGGCCACAATAATGCGTTCAATATGCTGTTTGTAGTAGCTTACCCGCATTCCTATTTTCCTATTCATTATTAAACCTAGTCCTGCATTATCCCTATTTGACTTTGTGTTTATAACCCTGTAGTCACCTGACCCGAAGTCTTGTTCCTCCTGCCACCGAACTTCACTAATTCCCACTATATCTAACTTTAACCTATCCATTTCCCTTTTTAAATTTTCTATCCTACCTGCCCGATTAAGGGATCTGACATTCCACGCTCCGATCGGTAGAACGCCAGTTTTCTTTCTCCTGATAACGACATCCTCTTGAGTAGTCCCCGCCCGGAGATCCGAATGGGGGACTATTTTACCTCCGGAATATTTTACCCAAGAGGACGCCATCATCATTTAATCATACAGTAAAGCTGCATGCCCTCGGGAAAAATTACGTCCGTAGTTTCCCCTTGCTTTCAGCCGTTCGCAGTACCAGCACAGCAAGGCCGTTTTGGTTATTGTTACAAGGCCAGATCAGTCAATCATCCAGACTGTTGCCCTTGCAACTACTGAAAAGGCTGCTGCCCCTCTTCAGGAACCACACGTTTGTCTGGCCTCTCAACAGATACCCCTCCGTTGTGGTTGTACCTACGGTACGGCTATCTGTATCGCTGAGGCACGCAAGTCTCCCCACCAACGGCAAGGTACGTTGTTCATGGAGGGGGGGGGGGGTACTTATACACATTATTCCACGAAATAGATGTCGTCAAGGAGAATTTTTTTCCGTTAGTTTTCAACCTTAACTTCGATGCCTGTTAGTCACGTTATATCATTGGATAAGTGAGCAAAACGTTTGATGGCAGCATTGTGTGCCCTTTTCTGTGATAAATACAACCTTACTGTGGAGTGATGACTGTCATTTTTTTTCTCCTGGTATTGTAATTACGTACATCATTGCTCCTTTTGAGCTGCAGTGGATTACTTCCAACAAACTTCATCAGGTAGTATACATACTGCGAGACAGCAGTCAAAATTCCCAGCTCCCTTAACAGCTGTGTACTAGATGATCGTGACTGAGCACTTATAGAACGTTTTTGAGCAATGAACACTTTCTTTATTAAAGGCGATTTACCCCCAGAACATTATTCCATGTGACAATCTTGAATGAAATTACGAGAAATATGTGAGCTTATTGACGTTTTCTGATAGAAAGTTTCTCTTTTGAGGTGAAACAGGTAATATTGGGATTGAACATATCACGACAAGTTAATTAAAGACGGAACATAAGATGAAATTCGGGAAAACACAAGAAGGACTTCAGTCAAAAGGGTGCAGGCCGAACACAGGAAGAACGTAGATACAGGAACTATTGGTATAACAGTTGTAAATTGTCGTAGCTGTGTTGGGAATGTACTAGATATTCCAAGCGCTGATACAAAGCACTGATGCTCAAATCGTTATAGGCACTGAAAGCCGGCTAAAGCCGGATATAAGCTCAGCCGAAATTTCTGCGAAGAACCTTAACGGTGTTCTGAAAGGATAGGCTAAACACGGTTGGCGGTGGCGTGTTTGTTGCTGTTAGAAGTAGTTTCACTTGTCGCGAAATTGAAGTAGGTACTTCATGTGAGTTAGCAGGGGCAGAGGTCATTGTTGGCAACCGGAATAAAATAATAATAGGATCCTTTTACCGACCTCCCAATTCAGTTGCTAAAAGGTTCAAAGAAAACTTGAGTTTGATTTCAAACACGTATCGAACTCATACGATAATAGTTGGTGGTGATTTTAATTTACCCTCGATATGTTGGCGAAAATACATGTTTAATTCCGGAGGTACCGTACGCGTAAAATGTCATCCGAAATTGTGCTAAACGCATTCTCTGAAAATTATTTCGAGCAGTTTGTTCATAAGCCCACGCGAACAGTAAACGGTTGTGAAAACACACTTGAGCTCTTAGCAACAAATAATCCTGAGTTAACAACGAGCATCAAAACCTGTACAGGGATTTAGTGAACACAGAGTTGTCGTAGCGAGACTGAATATTGTAATCCCCAAATCCTCCAAAAATAAACGAAAAATATACCTATTAAAAACAGCAGATAAAAATTCACTTGACGCCTTTCCGAGAGACAATCTCCACTCATTCCAAATTAATAATATAAGTGTAGACCAGATGTTGCTTGAATTCAAAGAAATAGTATCGGCAGCAATTGAGAGATTTATACAAAATAAATTAAGAACGGAGCTGATCCTCCTTGGTACACAAAACTGGTTAGAACACTGTTGCAGAAACAACGAAACAAACATGCCAAATTTAAACAGTCGCAAAATCCCCAAGATTGGCGATCTTTTACATAAGCTCGAAATTTAGCGCAGACTTCAATGCGAGATGCTTATAACAGTTTCCACAACGAAACTTTGTCTCGAAACCTGGCAGAAAATCCAAAGAGATTCTGGTCGTATGTGAAGCATGTTAGCGGCAAGAAACAATCAATGCCTTCTCTGCGCGATAGCAATGGAGATACCATTGAAGACAGTGCTGCCAAAGCAGAGTTACTAAGCACAGCCTTCCGAAATGCCTTCACAAAAGAAGACGAAGTAAATATTCCAGAATTCTAATAGAGAACAGCTGCCAACATGAGTAACGAAGAAGTAAATATCCTCGGAGTAGTGAAGCAACTTAAATCACTTAATAAAAGCAAGTCTTCTGGTCCAGACTGTATACCTATTAGGTTCCTTTCGGGGTATGCTGATGCATTAGCTCCATACTTGACAATCATATACAACCGTTCGCTCGACGAATGATCCGAACCCAAAGACTGGAAAGTTGCACAGGTCACACCAATATTCAAGAAAGGTAGTAGGAATAATCCACTAAATTACAGGCCCATATCGTTAACGTCGATATGCAGCAGGGTTTTAGAACATATTTGTGTTCGAACATAATGAATTAACTCGAAGAAAACTGTCTATTGACACACAGTCAACATGGGTTTAGGAAACATCGTTCCTGTGAAACACAACTAGCTCTTTATTCACATGAAGTGTTGAGTGCTATTGACAAGAGATTTCAAATCTATTTCTGGATTTCCGGAAGCCTTTTGACACTGTACCATACAAGAAACCTGTAGGGAAATTGCGTGCTTAAGGAATATCGTCTCAGTTATGTGACTGGATTTGTGATTTCCTGTCAGAGACGGCACAGATCGTAGTAACTTACGGAAGTCATCGAGTAAAACAGAAGTGATTTCTGGCGTTCCCCATGTTAGTGTTATAGGCCCTTTGCTGTTACTTATGTATATAAACGATTTGGGAGACAATCTGAGCAGCCGTCTTAGATTGTTTGCAGATGACGCTGTCGTTTATCGACCAATAAAGTAATCAGAAGATCAAAACAAAATGCAAAACGATTTAGAAAAGATATCTGAATGGTGCGAAAAGTGGCAGTTGACCCTAAATAACGAAAAGTGTGAGGTCATCCACATGAGTGCTAAAAGGAATTCGCTAAAATTAGGTTACATGATAAATCAGTCTAATCTAAAAACCGTAGATTCAACTAAATAGCTAGGTATTTCAATTACGAACAACTTAAATTGAAAGAACACAGAAAAAATGTTGTGGGGAAGGTTAACCGAGGACTGCGTTTTATTGGCAGGACACTTAGAAAATGTAACAGATTTACTAAGAAGACTGCCTACACTACACTTGTACGTCCTCTTTTAGAATACTGCTGCCCGCTGTGGGATCCTTACCAGATACGATTGACGGAGTACATCGAAAAAGTTCAAAGAAGAGCAGCACGTTTTGTACTATCACGAAATATGGGAGAGAGTGTACAGGACTTAGGTTGGACATCATTAAAAGAAACGCGTTTTTCGTTTCCACAAACAGATTTTTTAGCATGTCTGCCGGAGAGCATTGGACTTTTAACGACGCGGCGAAATTCCTCGTGGACAGTCTCCCCTCCAGTCCGCTTGTGGCTTCTGATCTCTGTCCGTGACCCTTATTGGGATCTCCACACAAAGTCCCCTTAGCGATTCTCAGTCCCTGTTACCAGATGCTGAGACACCGCGGACGGTATTCTAGCGCTACTTCTATCTGCTGGACCCGTGTACCTAGTATAACCTTTCCTCCAGACAGTTCTGCCTCTTCGTCAATAGCAAAGATGAAGCCTATAAACTGTATCGACTAAGAGTGCGGTGGCAGCAACAACGCTGTCTGAAATCGCTATTTCTTTCTGATGTGTTTGCAACTGTAAAGAACGCTCGATCTCGGCTGTTGTCACATTAGAGCTGCAGCACCGCTAGCTGAAGTTGCATCATGTTAATCACTTCTCCCCCTCTTAGGGAAGCAAAAATAACGTGGATCGAATCTACCTCCTTCATTTAAAGCTTACAACTATTCTTTTTCTAATTTCTTGTGTTGATGGTATCACAACCCAAATTTCACAACAGTAAGGGAGCTTGTGACGACGGCCCTCGGTAGAATCACTGCTAGTTTGCGATCTCAGGACGCGACCGATGCTGGATGCAATGTGCTATAGTGCTAGTTTTCTTTCCACAGTGTTGGTGGACAATTTAAAGTCGTCACCCTAGAGATCATGATCGCACAAGAACAATTAGTCAGCCTGAACTTCGTCAAACAAGTGTCAGCACTGCTACGAGTCCCAATAATGTAGAAAGGATTAGGTCTGACGACTGCCACCACAGGAAGAATCATTCATGTTTGTCGAGGAGGCCATTGAACTCGCGGAAGATTGTTACAGCGCCAAAAGGAAGAAAGGAACAAGGATGTTGTTTTAGCACAAGTTTCTTTTGCCCTTAATAGCGTTTCAAGCATCTCCATTCTCACGAGAACAGTCTCACGAAAGATATGCTGTGGTAGACAGGTATCCAGAAATCCGACTGGTACATTCACTAATGCGTGATAATTTTCAGTTTGTGTGGAAAATCTTGATTTGCAGCGACAGCAGAGGGACTGGATGATATTTTCAGATCGATCTCGATTCAGTGTAGTAAGCGAGTATGGACACCAACTGGTGAGGAGAGAAAGAACACCAAGTTACCACGCTGAAAACAATCTGGAACGATGAGAGAGGACAAGTCACTCCCTCACTATTCTCCATAGTCAAGGGTACAATTTAATGTTTATTTTTAACCCAGCACATTGTGTTTGTGAGACAACAAGAACTTATCAGCATGACCAGGCATTGATGGAAGTGTGTACATTCTTAATGCATGCCGCGTCTTTACGGTGGATGTCCTTCAAATAGTATTTTTCTGGAGTTGAGAACAAGCAGGTAGTTTGGCCACTCAACTATAAATCTTGCAATGGACGTTTGGGGCTTGAAAGCCACGTGCAGCTATTGGGGACTGGAACATCTCGAAGCACTTATTGGGGACAGAATACTGGGACACGAATGTCTCCTGTAGTGCGCAAATATTGCATTCAGTAGATGAGGCGGGAAAACAGTCTGCCTGGACCCACCTATTAGGAGCCTCTTGCCACAGCAGAGGCTTGGGGTACGAGAGATATCTAGGTGGCCCAGCCAATGTGTCACGACAGCATCGTAAATGCCTTTTGTGAACAGGGGTGACAGCCATAAAAATTCGCAAATTTCCATGTTCATCTCGGACAGGACACTATCGAGGAAGCAGTCAGATGGTATCGTCCCCCAGCCTCCAAAGTTTTTTGGAAAGCCTCAGCCCTTAAAAACAATTTAAGAAGCAATACAACATTTACGGCACCTCTGAAATGACCTATGTTGAGACACAAAAGCACTTCTCTTGGTTTAGCTGGGGCCACTGGTCAGACATGTGGTAACGTTCAGGCCATTCAGATAATGATCTCCACAATAAGTGTGTCGTTCACTTTATAGTTTTATGGAAACACAAAATAACATGCTGCCTAAAGTGGCTGTGGAAAAAACAAGTCGGGAGCACAACGTCTCCTCCTCTCTGCGTGGGAATCTGTGAGTCAGGGATTGGCAATTCTCCTGAAAAGAGAAGAATATTGTTAACTGTGGTTATAATTGGCCGATGAGTGGAGCAGATGAGTTAGTGGGGGACATGGAGCTTGTGATTGGCACAAAATCCTTGTGGAGGCAGTTGCAGGAGTGCTTTTGTGGAGTTTACCGAGGTCTGATGGAAAGTGAGGAGAGGAGAAACTTGAACTTCTGATTCAGTCTTTGGGCTGGAGTGGGTCTTCTGATTCAGACTCTGGTGTGGAGAGTATTCTGGTCTCGACTTTTGTTAGGAGTGGGTTGCAGTTGGGGCACTTACCCTGAGCGTGACTCCACACTAGCACTGGTCTTGACTGGGGAGCTTGTGGTGAGGGCTTAGCTGTGTCGATAGTTTGGACCACAGTCATCTTGAGCAATTCGTTGTGCCGAGGGCAATCTTATTCATGACAGATCTGTCGCTTTGACATCTCCTTGTGCACACTACCTTAAAAGTGAGTCAAACTGGTCTGTGGTAGGACCAGCAAATGGGTCACACTGGAATCAACTGAGATTTCGCTGGTACCGGCGGCGGTTCGAGTCCTCCCTCGGGCATGTGTGTGTGTGTTTGTCCTTAGGATAATTTAGGCTAAGTAGTGTGTAAGCTTAGGGACTGATGACCTTAGCAGTTAAGTCTCATAAGATTTCACACACATCTACGGAGATTTCAGGGCTCCGTTAGAGAGTAATTGCAATCCGTCTAACAGATCACGAGTCTCAACATTGCATATTTCACGCCCGCCACACGGAATTACAGGCGCCGTTCATCGCTGCTCTGCAGCCGCTTCAGTCACGATCGTCACCTGAAACAGCACCGCACATCGAGAAAAGGGCTGTTGTATTGCTTCTCCAGTTTGTTCGGGCAAACAAGATCAAACAAGATCAGAATCTCACCAGTTATTCTCAGCTGCACCAATGGAGTATAACTTCTGTCTTGAATAAATCCATCAAGGTCTATACAGTGTTAGATAATTTCAGACTGCGAAAGCCAGAGTAAATAGTTTAATCACACATACCATAGTCTTTGCCAAGCAGCGTCCATACAGGGTTGCTAACTGTTCGTTGCATATTCATGCTGTCATCAAGATCATGTTAATTTTTGTCATTACGCCTAACATTTATTTTTGCCCAATTTTTAATGAATAAACTTGTACCATAACCTGTATGAAAGATCAATCCAGTGTTGATGTATTAATTACCCACCAACAACTGACAAAACTAACGACAAAATTTTGGAAATTTGTGGTAAGGTCTTATGCGACCAAACTGCTGAGGTGATCGGTCCCTAAGCCTACACACCACTTAATCTAACTTAAACTTACTTACGCTACGGACAACACAAACATCCATGTCCGAGGGAGGACTCGAACCTCCAACGTGGGGAGTCGCACGGACCGTGACAAGACGCCCTGGACCGCGCGGCTACCCCGCGCGGCAAAACTAATGACAGGGCCACCATTTCATTAACACTGTTACAGCACTGAAGTTCATTTAGATTATGATAATTGTAATAAACTTTAATTCAGCCTATCAACAACAAACATAGTTAAAGGGCAAAATCAATGTAGCAGACGCCTAGGACAGGTAGTCAAGTGGAAGGTTTACTAGTTGAAGTGATTGCTGTCAGTGTGGAAACTCAGAGTCGCCTGTCGCCTTCCAAAACAGACCGCAAGTCCAGTGTACTCTTGCAACGTGGCAGCTGAAATGAAGTTGGTGTTATGATTTGTGCTAGGTTTCTGATCAGCACTAGACGACTGCTGTGGGTCTTCGTAAAAGTCTTCTAGTGAAAGGGAAATATACCGAGATAGAAAAGAGGTACGTCCAACTATACTGCAGTGCATGAGCATTACCTCCAGAGTAGTAGAGGCACTTGAAAATAAGATCCTTGCACGAAATTTGTTTTGTATATTCACGTAGCTTTAATATCACAGAGCCTCTATGAGTATCTCTCAGGAGACTTGTTTGGCAGGGGATGCCACCTGCCACCACGAATGAAGCAGGTACCTGCAAGATGCGTCGAGCAATCAGATGGGCAACATGCAGACCTTCTGATGAGCCTTCACGCAGTACCCCACAGGTGTGCAGACCACCCGCTTTTTCATTGCCATACACGAGATAATGCAATTCATGTTACTCCTTACTCCTAGTAGCGTCTTATGTTTTTCATTTTTATTTTAGCTTTTCTCTCCCAAATGTGTCAACGGTGCTGCGGTGTCGTGTGAATGTACTCGAAATGCTCTGTAGATGTTAGTGTGGTATTTGGACGTCTCTGAACACATATGTGACATTTCCTTAGCACTAGTGAAATGGCGCAACAGCTCGTACTGTTGAGGACCTAGTAACTATACTAACGTAAAAAATCGCACACCAAGCAGGAGCTGTGCGACGCAAACGAAAGTTGGTAGGCGCGTTTCTACATCTGAAATATGCTATCTACTGAAATTTCGCGCCAGTAACATGAAAGTGGCGTTAGTAGCGTCACTATGAGGATAAAAATAAGGTTTTCTTTAAATATATGCTGTAATTGTCGGGAGCGTTTGTTACCTTCGTGATTAGACGTAGTGAGTCGATGTTAATCAAGAATACATTTAATACGACGAAGACGCAGTTATGAACAGCTCACTGAGTTTGAACGAGGTCGTGTAATGAGGCTACAAGAAGCTGGATGTTCCTTCCATAATACTGCAGAAAAACTTGACAAGAATGTTGTCACTGTATATGATTGCCAGCTGTGGTTGTAACAGGAAGGTATGGCCGCAAGAAGACCGAGCTATCGACGGCCACTTGGCACTACCGAGAGCCAAGACCGTCGTTTTTGGTATATGGCTGTGTCACAGCGTACTGCATCTGCAGCAGCATTTCCAGCAGCATGTGCACCACAGTGGCGCAACAAACTATTTGCAAATCTGTTACTTCAAAGACAGTTCCGACCCAGACGCACTGCAGTATGCGTACCGCTGACCCCAAACCACCGCTATTTGCCATTACAGTTGTGTCAAGCATATGCTCATTGGAGGGCGTATTGGAGGTCTGTTGTACACTCATGCTCATAAATGAAGGATAACTGCAGAATGTGGTGCCACACAACGTGGCACTACACAAAACTGGTGCTAATAGCATAGGAACATAGGGAACACGCACGACACAGATCTGTAAGTCCACGGTATTGGTGATAAGTTGAGAAAACCGTCCCGAAGCACATGTGCTACAAAATGCCACTGTCTCCTGCGCATGTATCCCGACATCAACATGGGATTTGATCACCATGAACACGTACACAGGCCGCACAACGGGTTGGCATACACTGGATCAGGTGGTCGAGCAGCTGCTGGGGTATAGCCTCCCATCTTGCACCGGCGCCTGTTGGAGTTCGTGAAGTGTCGTAGGGGTTTGAAGACGTGCAGCGATACGTCGACCGAGAGCATTCTAGACGTGCTCGATAGGGTTTAGGTCTGGAGAAAAGGCAAGCCACTCCATTCGCCCGATATCTTCTGTTTCAAGGTACTCCTCCACGATGGCAGCTCGGTGGGGCCGTGCGTTATCATCCATCAGGAGGAAGGTGGGACCCACTGCACTCCAGAAAAGGCGGACATACTGGTGCAAAATGACGTCCCGATACACCTGACCTGTTACAGTTCCTTTGTCAAAGACATGCAGGGGTGTACACGCACCAATCATAATCCCACCCTGCACCATCAAACCAGGACCTCGATACAGGTCCCTTTCAAGGACATTAAGTGGTTAGTATCTGGTTCCTGTTTTACGCCAGATGAAAACTCGGCGAGAATCACTGTTCAGACTATACCTGGACTCGTCCGTGCACATAACCTGGGACCACTGTTCCAATGACCATGTACTGTGTTCTTGACACCAGGCTTTACGGGCTCTCCTGTAACTAGGGGTACGTGGAATGCACCTTGCAGGTCTCCGGGCGAGTAAACCATGACTGTTCAGTCGTCTGTAGACTGTGTGTCTGGAGACAACTGTTCCAGTGGCTGTGGTAAGGTCCCGAGCAAGGCTACCTGCAGTACTCTGTGGCCGTCTGCGGGCACTGATGCTGAGATATCGGTGTTCTTGTGGTGCTGTACACTGTGGACGTTCCGGACTGTAGCGCCTGGACACGTTTCCTGTCTGCTGGAATCGTTGTGGCACACGGAGGACCCGTGCTACGACCTGCTGTGTTGGGCCAGCCTCCAGTCGGCCTAGTATTCTACCCCTCATAACGTCATCAATATGTGTTCTTTGAGCCATTTTCAACACACAGCCACCATTAGAACGTCTGAAAACGTCTGCACACTTACTCACTGCACCGTACTCTGACATGCACCAACTCAACTTTACGTATGTGGGCTGCTGCCAGCGCCACCGTGCGACGACCGCAGGTCAAATGCACCGCATGGTCATACCCCGAGATGATTTAAACCCGAAAACTGTCCACCAGAGCCTTGTTTCACCATGTATCAGCATTATCCTTAATTTATGAACATGAGTGTATTTTATGATGAAAGCCGGTTCTGCCTCGGTGACGACCGCGTGTTGATTAGATGGAGACCAGATGAGCGCCAGCAATCAAGTTACCCTACGTACTCTGCAAATTTGTACGTAAATCTGGTGATTCCATCTGTTGTGCTGCTATTCGTGAACACCACTCCCGGGGCTGTTTTCCAACGGATATCGGTAGCCAACATACTGCTTTTCAACTCAAGACGCTCAATACATCATCGACATGTTGCCTCGTCTATTCGATGACCAGATACAGGGTGGCGTACGAAATGTGTTACCAATTGTTTCTTTGACAATTTACGACGCACATTAGATATACCGCTGGGATCTCTACAGCAGTACCAGCAGAGCTTGGAAAAACAAATGAGTTACGAAATGACGTGTAATTCACGATACTGCCGCTAGGAGACTAGTAAGCAGCAATGGCTGACAATGGAAGACTGACGACACGGCAACAATCGGCAATTGTGTTACTTTTTCATGAAACGAAAAGCCTTCTTGTGACTCAGAGGCGTTTTCGACAACAGTTTAACACACGATGGGTCCCTTGGAAGAAGACCATCCACAGGTTATACGATAAATTTGTACAGGTAGGAACAGTATTGGAAGCGAAGCGACCTCGGCCTAAGCCTGTTTGTTCGCCGGAGAATATTGAAGCGGTACGAGTTGCTATACAGAGAAGTCCCGGGAAATCGGGTAGAAAGGCAGCAGTGAAACTGGGAATATCCAGACGCTCCGTTCAACGCATTCTTAAAAGTGACCTCCATATGTACCCATACAAGATGACCTGTGCACAGAAGCTCACTGAAGAACACAAGCAGCAGAGACTACTGTTTGCTCAGTGGGCGGAGGATAGGGAAGAAACTCTCAACAACGTTTGGTTTTCAGATGAGGCGCATTTTCATTTAGACGGTGTGGGTAACAAACAAAATGTACGCTTTTGGGCCACTGAAAACCCACAAGTGCTTCATGAACGACAACATTATGCTCCGAGGATTACAGCGTGGGCAGCAATTTCGTCACGGACTTATTGGACCCGTTTTCTTTGAAGAAATAGTGAACAGCGAGCGTTATTTGAGCATGCCTCGCAATTGCTTCATTCCACAGCTTCTTGCTACTGCCTTGCCCTTCAACACGCAGTGGTTCATGCAAGATGGAGCAAGGCCACATACTGCAAACACTGTGTTGGAGTTTTTACACGAGCATTTCGACATGCGCATCATTTCACTCAGGTTTCCAGGTCGCTTCAATAACGGACAAAATTGGGCCCCCAATAGTCCAAACCCCAAACCATGTGACCTAAAGGAAAAAAATTTCCCGAAACGTCCACGTGATTTAATGGAGCTCAGAAGACTTATTCTTCAAGCTTGCAGTGAAATTACGGAAGACATGTGCCGTAAGGTAATCACTAACTCAAGTGTTCGTTTGAAGGAAGTTAGGAAACGAAATGGTGGATATATTGAGCATGTGCTGAGTTAGAACAAATCTCCATGGACGGCTCTTCATTGTAGTATATGTTCCTTTCCGATTGTATTGACAATAAAGTTTATATTAAAAAACAAAATGGTAACACATTTCGTGCGCCACCCTGTATGTCTACGGTCGAGCACATGTGGGACAGACATCATCGGACAACAACTCCGGCGTAATCCACAAGCAGCATCAACAGCCCTCGTGTTGAACGGCCAAGTGCAACAGACGTAGAACTCAATCCCACAAACGGACATCCGACACTTGTACGACAGAATGCATGCACGTTTGCATGCTTTCAGTCAACATTATGGCGGCGATATCGGTTATTAATGTACCAGAATTTCACATCTGCAACAACTTTTCTCGCTATTACGTTATCCTGTGATCTTGCAACATTAGTCACTTAAACATGTTATGTAGAGAAGTTAAGTCCTGAAATTTCGTTACTCTACATTCATTATTTCTTGGTGTGATCTTATTTCCCGTCAGTGTATGACCAATGCTCCAAGGCGTTGTGTTATGTGTTGTCGCTGAAACTATGCCGTATTTCCATGGATCGTCTGTTGATCATCTTAAGGCGACGATTTTAGAACACCTTTCCCTCGGTCCCTAGTGAGGAACTGGAACAGTGTAGAGGTGAGGCGGCCAGCCAAGTAAAAGTTTGTATTGGCAGGTGAACTGGGAGTACAAGGCCAATCGGCTGGTAGAGGAAACAGAAGCGCGCGAGGGGGTCTGGGAGGCGCCTAGTGGATCTCAGGGCCAAGGCCCACGTAGCTCCCTGTAAACAGCGCCGCGCCACGGGCAGCACGGCGGCTGGCGGGCCGCCAGGTGGGGCGAGCCTCTGGCGTTACGCTCTTCCTT
This sequence comes from Schistocerca cancellata, assembly GCF_023864275.1. Lineage (NCBI taxonomy): Eukaryota > Metazoa > Arthropoda > Insecta > Orthoptera > Acrididae > Schistocerca > Schistocerca cancellata. The sequence goes on from NC_064627.1 coordinate 461,073,359, forward strand.
CACGTGCCTCCTCGCAAAAGTATTTGTCTCGTCCTCCTTCTACCATATTCTTCACTCAGGTTGTTACACGTTCGACGCAAACGCTGTGACCGGCGTTTCGCGGAAACCACTACCGGCGAGGAAAACACCGACCACCGCAATGAGACGGCAGTTGCTTCCAAAACGTCTGAAAGGACTTTGAAGGAAGTCTGAGAAATTCGTTGTTCTACTCAGCTTTCACATTGTTACGCCAATAGCATCGGTGTCAACAAATGAGGAGAGGCGGCAAGAAGGAATAGAATCCTCATACGTTTATTCTATCTAAAGACGCGTTTTGATACAGTCGGTAACACTTATATCGATTAGAAGTAGGTTTATATTATGTTACTGTGTAACTGTAATTATGAAGTGTGTGTTCTTTGTTAGTTATGGTAATTGTTTTGTGACAGGAAATTTACAATTCTGTAATGTATATATGGAAAAAGCTAAATAATGACATTTTAAAGTATGTGTATATTTAAAAGAAAAACAATGTTATTGGAAGCTGGTTCATGCTTAGCGCACTTTTATTGTAAAATGTAAAAGATGTAGGGAAGTCCCTCCGCAATGGAAGTGGCTTGGCGCTACGTAAAAGATGGTATTGGCAGGCGAACTGGGCGGCTCCTTGGTGTGAACGCTATGCAGTCAGTGGCCAGCCGTTGCACGGTATACATCGACAGTGCCAAGGGTACAGTTTCTACTGACTGACTCCTTGCTTGCCAAACGCTATCTTGGCCAGTAAGGTCGCCAGATCTCTCCCCAATTAAGAACGTTTGGAGCATTATGAGAATGGCCCTCCGACCACCTAGGGATTTCGATGATCTAAAGCGACAGTTAGACGGAATCTGGCATGATATCGCTTAGGAGGGCATCCAGCAATTCTGTAAATCAATACCAAGTCGAATGACTGCTTCCATAAGGGCCAGAGGTGGACCAAAGCTCAATTTGTGAATCTACTGCTCTTAAATAGATCATACAACTTTTCTGAAACTGTAATCATTTGTTTGTCTGTCATGTACAGCAGACGACGCTCTGATTTTTCGTCTAGTAAAATCATCAGACGATCAATTCCAATTACAAAATGATCTAGAGAGAATTTCTGTATGGTGCGAAAAGTGGCAATTGGCACTAAACGCCGGTCGGAGTGGCCGAGCGGTTCTAGGCGCTTCAGTCTGGAACCGTGCGACTGCTACGGTCGCAGGTTCAAATCCTGCCACGGGCATGGATGTGTGTGATGTCCTTAGGTTAGTTAGGTTTAAGTAGTTCTATGTTCTAGGGGACTGATGACCTCAGAAGTTAAGTCCCATAGTGCAAAAAATGGCTCTGAGCACTATGCGACTTAACTTCTGAGGTCACCAGTCCCCTAGAACATAGAACTACTTAAACCTAACTAACCTAAGGACATCACACACATCCATGCCCGAGGCATGATTCGAACCTGCGACGGTAGCGGTCGTGCGGTTCCAGGCTGAAGCCCCTAGAACCGCTCGGCCACACCGGCCGGCCTTTCCAGCTGTATTACTCACTGTTACAGACTACAGTTTAAACAAAATTAAACTCCTGAAAGCTGGTGTAGCAAATTTTTATGGCCAGTAGTGTATATCCTGAATGACAACCGGTAGTATGCCTATCACCTGCAATCAAATGGCTCTGAGCACTATGCGACTCAACTGCTGTGGTCATAAGTCCCCTAGAACTTAGAACTACTTAAACCTAACTAACCTAAGGACATCACACACATCCATGCCCGAGGCATGATTCGAACCTGCGACGGTAGCGGTCGTGCGGTTCCAGGCTGAAGCCCCTAGAACCGCTCGGCCACACCGGCCGGCCTTTCCAGCTGTATTACTCACTGTTACAGACTACAGTTTAAACAAAATTAAACTCCTGAAAGCTGGTGTAGCAAATTTTTATGGCCAGTAGTGTATATCCTGAATGACAACCGCTAGTATGCCTATCACCTGCAATCAAATGGCTCTGAGCACTATGCGACTCAACTGCTGTGGTCATAAGTCCCCTAGAACTTAGAACTACTTAAACCTAACTAACCTAAGGACATCACACACATCCATGCCCGAGGCAGGATTCGAACCTGCGACCGTAGCGGTCGTGCGGTTCCAGACTGTAGCGCCTTTAACCGCTCGGCCACACACCTGCAATCCCATGGAGGCCGCTTTGAACATCTGTTGTGACGTGGACGCGCTGCAGCTCTGTGCTGTGTTCCGGGACGATGTGTTGTCTTTGCACGCACACCATCCATTTACGGACACATGTTCATAGGACCTATTTTCCTCCTTTCTTCAGTGAGGATCCCGTCCCTGCAGTTTGTCGCTTTTATTAATGTTCACCCTGTGTGGGGAAGATACAATCGGGGCTTCCTTGTCCTAGTTGAAGGTGATGTTGAAGTTGTCAGGTGGTTGCCCGCTGTACCGCTGGCCCTCGCGCAACGCACCTGCCCGGCGCCCGCTGCCCGCCAGCTGCTCCGTCCTGGCCTGCCCTGGCGCCGCGCCCACTCAGCTGGCTGGACCCGCCAGCGTGCCGCACGTCCTTATTTCGCTGCGACACACCCATTTCCGCACTGCCTGCCTGGTACCACTACTCGCTGCTTGTAGCACTTATCACACTAAAGGCCGCTACACTCACGCCAGTGTCGCGACAGTGCTGCGACCGGTCTGTGTTTGCACCGGCCGTGATGCCACAGAGACACCAATTGACTGAGGTCAGTGTTCCTTACGGCTTGTGGCAGTGCACTTGAGCTGCCGGGATGGCGAAGTTCTCGGACTGCCGTCTCATACTGATTGCTTTGATTCTGTTTCAAGAAGAGGAAAAACAAGTGAAAAAAAAGGAAGTGGGTTCATCAGGTGTAGGAAAATGGAGCAAAATAAGAAGAATCTACCACTCTGTACAATGATCTGACGGACTGTGATGTTTTATGAATATTTTACAATGTCAGAAAAGTCATTCAACTTGCTGTTGAACAAATTGGACGTTCACCTGAAAAAGCAAAACACGCTGGACAAAAGCTATCACTCAGGAGAACGGCTAGTCGTTTGCTTGATGTTGGTATATACAAGGGCTGCCCAGATAGTAATGCATCGCATTTTTTTCTCAGCCGAAAACAACGCTACGAATGCGAAACGTCACGTGTGTTCTATCTGAAGTATCCTGAGTGAGTGTGCCAAGTTTCCGTCGTTTGCGACAGACGCATAGCCTTAAGACAGTTTAAAAATGGAGTCTGTAGGTGATGGACGTTACAAGCAACGTACCGGCATTGAATTTCCCAAAATGGCTCTGAGCACTATGGGACTTAACATCTGTGGTCATCAGTCCCCTAGAACTCAGAACTACTTAAACCTAACTAACCTAAGGACATCACACATATCCAGGCCCGAGGTAGGATTCGAACCTGCGACCGTAGCAGTCGCGTGGTTCCGGACTGAGCGCCTAGAACCGCGAGACCACCGCGGCCGGCTGAATTTCCCACTGCAGAGAAAGAAACTGTGGGGAATATTCACAAACACTTGTGCAAAGTCTAGGGATCATCTGCTGTCGACAAAAAACAGTTAGTCGTTGCACACGGAGGGTGAGGTCATCAGAAGGCGGTTTGGCAGAGCTCCACGATTTGCAGCGCTCTGGGAGACCATCCACGGTTGTCATACCTGAAACACCTGACCTAGCCCTCTCGGACTTCAACTTGTTTGGGCCATTAAAGGTTGCCATTCGTGGAAGACATTTTCAAGACGATGAAGAGGTGATTCACACAGTGCAGCACTGGCTCCGCCACCAGGACAAGAACCGGTACCGACAGGGCATACACACCTTTGTTTCGCGCTGGAGGAAGGCCATAGAGCGGGATGGAGATTACTGAGACGACTGCTAAACCCGCAGGGCAGAACAGGTGATCAGGATTGTGGAAAGGGCCAAATAAGGTGTCGGTCAGGTTCACCCAAAATTCTAATTTATTATAATTTAATAACACCTTTAAACCAAAACGGCACATAGCCGAACCTTTAGAACTACGAGTTTCAAAACGGAAATTATTTCAAGACTGAAGGCCTCCAAACAAGATATCTTAAAAATCAACAAGATAAAAATGCAGTTAAAATAGGAAATAAAATAATTAAAAAATATATATGGTCAGCTAGGCTGAAAGCCTCAAGGAAAAGTGGATGGAAAAACATAAACAAGATGCAATACAAACGGCTGAAGGCTCACAATAAAATTTTCAAGATTTTAAAATAAATTACCATAACCATTCAAAGGCAGATGGCCGCAATGTTTTTGCTTAAAGGGTAATTTGAAGAATAAGGTTTTAAGTGGCTTAAGGAACACAATTGATTTTTCAAAATGCAAGAAACATAAAGTCCAGTAAAAACAAGAAATTTTAAATCATTGGCTATCATAGATTATCAACAGACAATTAAACACCGGTGAGAAGGACAATAAAGAAAACGGCACTCAGGAGCCTCCAGGGAGGTCGGTCTGCCCTCGTTCATTTAGGTGAGACAAGTGGTGAGCCCAACTACACTTGATCCGTCAGTAACCCAACCAGGGGACAGCCACGGACCGAACGACAAAACGACTTGCTTGCCACCAATCAGTACATGAGAACTGAAACACCAAAAGTTACGAACGTGATTATCCACAGTGGAATATACACTAAGCTGTCAAAACTACACACCATGTTGGACAGCGACAACAGGTGAGGAAAGAGTGAATCACCAAGCTCGTAGTGATCGGACAGCTCCACACACGCTCCGACACTGCGCAGGGACCGCCAACGGATCTAGCCGACTGTACCGCACGCAGATCCTCCCTGGTTCGTATCAACCGACTGACCCCTGCTGATCCATCCGCGACTGCTGCTCCGTCGCGACTGCACTGCTGGTGCGTCTCCGACTCGCTTCCATGACACACGACGGCAGAAATATTGGCTCAGACCCAACCATGCAGAGGAAACACTCCCACTGGCTAAACGACATCCCTGGACCGAAAGGACCGACCCAAGTTCCAGAAGATGGTAACTGAAGGGGGCCAGAAGCACTCAGAGAACCAGTTACACGTCGACCGATGAGACGGAGCACTGCCCTCAGAATGCCGACAACATCTAAAATAGTCGTCAGTGGAAATAACAGCAACTACACACACAAACTGACAAACACTTGCACGAAGACCTGAACGATACCCAACACACACACACACACACACACACACACACACACACACACACACACAGTCGACTTATGAACGATCGGCGAGCCAAAACGCGTCGTCCGGTAGGACGACCGACCGACAATCAACCAAGACCGTGGCCCGGCTCAGGTGATGCGTGGCGGCAATGGTCGGGCGAGCCATGTCGACGCAGACCCCACTGCTCCAACCAGACTGCACTAGTGCCGCATTGCAGTTCCCCGACTGGCAGGTCCGGACTGCGCTCCAGACGCGTTCCAACTGACTGCCAGACCCGAACTCTCCGCCCGAACTGCCTTACGACAGACAACTACCGGGAAGTAATAGCAGTCCAGCAAAGATACTACGAGAGGGGACATATCGATACGCGCTGTTAGCGCCGCTCCCGGTCAGGCAGAGGAGGAACTCAGTGACAGTAGTAATTTAAATTAACGTAGTGAGGTGGAAGTACGTTAAAAACAGGGTGTAAAATACATGATGGCGGGAACACGAGCCACGCACGGCTCAATTACGTACAAAGGTGGGGTGTGCAGATAAAACACCATTTTTTCCTGTGTGTAATTCTCATTATGTTCAATAAAGAATTGTTGAAGAAAAAAAAAAGCGGAGCATTACTTTCCGGACAACCCTCGTAATATAGTTAGTAATATAGTAATATCAGTGTGGGATCCGTACCAGATTGGGTTGACGGAGGAGATAGAGAAGATCCAAAGAAGAGCGGCGCGTTTCGTCACAGGGTTATTTGGTAAGCGTGATAGCGTTACGGAGATGTTTAACAAACTTAAGTGGCAGACTCTGCAAGAGAGGCGCTCTGCATCGCGGTGTAGCTTGCTCGCCAGGTTTCGAGAGGGTGCGTTTCTGGATGAGGTATCGAATATATTGCTTCCCCCTACTTATACCTCCCGAGGAGATCACGAATGTAAAATTAGAGAGATTAGAGCGCGCACGGAGGCTTTCAGACAGTCGTTTTTCCCGCGAACCATACGCGACTGGAACAGGAAAGGGAGGTAATGACAGTGGCACGTAAAGTGCCCTCCGCCACACACCGTTGGGTGGCTTGCGGAGTATAAATGTAGATGTAGATGTAGATACGCTTTGACAGTTGGAGGTAATTAAATATATGAAATCAACGTTCATCATTATTGGCTGCTGTTGTATGGTCTTGAGTGTTATCTTCTGTTTCGTGCGAAACTGATTCATTACCGTCAAAACCAACTTTGAAATCTTCGTTTATTATACCCCTACTGTCTATCTTTCCTTTAGATATTTGGCAAACGGAGGTACGCTAAACACGGTTTCATTTAGTTACCTCATGGGGTGTAGTACGGTTCACAAGATCGTGCGAGAAAGCTGCAAGATAATTGCACACAGTGTGATGTACGAAATGATGCTCACTCCGGCACAAGAAATGTAGAAGAACGTTGCTAACGACTTTTATGAAATGCCGAATTGTCACAATTGTATAAGAGTTTCGGATGGGAAACACGTTTGTATGTCTCCTTCAAACACAGGACCACTGTTCTTTTACTACAACAGTCTCCATAACTGTGTTTCTTCTTGTAACTATATTGCTATTGATGTCTGGACATACCGAAAGAAAATGTCACAGCTACAGCCAACACACTCAAACAATAATCTTTTACCTAAGTGGTTGTATTCATTGATGTAAAATCAGTAATATACACCTATGCACTTATCACTTGTTTTTATTTCTGCTCTTATTTTATTCCAGAATGCACCGTTTGCACTGTCATGGTTACAGCACGGGTGAGTGTGAACACTGTCCTTTAAATTCCCAAAACAATACCTTCAAACACGTCGGCAGTGTAACGGGCTGGCCACAGCATTATCGCGTCACTGACGTGTGTGAAGCAGCCTCAATATGATACCTTGGCTCAGTCTTTTGCAGCCAACCTATGAACGAGTTTAGAAGTCAGCCATTAGCCAAAACGAAGTTTAGCACACAACGAAGCTGCAGATTGAAAAGAAAACACTGATGTTATTCCCAACGGAAATTCATTGAGTGGAATATTCACGATAAGCAAGATGGTTGTGGTGGATAGGATTTCGAGAGCAGGTACCTGTCTGTCTGACTACATGAAGTAGCCATACACACTTTGCGGTCCGGCTCAAGGCTTCCACTACTCTTGTCGTTTCCTTTCTTCCAGCTTCGTAGATATTTTCCTGATGCCAAGAGTGCTTCAAATCCTCATGCAGCCGTCCATATTAAGAGTTTCCTCAATTGACCTCCAATGATTAAGAGAAAGTTAGATGTTCCTATTAAATAACACATGGCCGATTTTCTTCACAGTTCTGGTACTATCAGTGGTACTGCTACATCTGCAATGACCTGTTGTTTGGTCTCAGTCTTCCTGCTTCCCTCTTTTCTTCCTAGGCACGATGTTTTTATTTCTGCTCCTATTTTATTCCACAATGCACCGTTTGCACTGTCCGTGGTCACGGTATGGGAGAGTGTGAAAACTGCGTGATAACTTGTACAAAGTTAAACCTTTGAATTCGTTTGTGACGACGACAAAGTTATTAGAAGTGACTTTTCGCCAATGGTGTAATCGAACAGTAATAGTCGTTCCGCCCATTTATGCACAAAACGATTAATTTATCTACGTTCAGGGTCAACTGTCAGTCTCTGCACCAATGTGGAACCTCCGAAGGTCTCTGCACTTTGCTACAGTTTCCTGGCTTTGCAGCTTGCCTCTGCAGGGTGTTGAAAAATAAGTGCAGTTTTTTGAGAGGTGGTAGTACCCCACAGAACAATGAGAAGAGCCCAATATATGTGGACTCTAAAGTTGAGATGTGATGAATAGAAGAGATGTGTTTCAAAGTAGCGAAGATGAAGAAATTTTCATTGATCTTAAGGTAGGCATTTTAGAGCCTATGTTTACTGGACTTTTTTTTGTTTTTTGGTCCGTATTACCTCCTCCCAAAATACGGAAAGCAAAGAGCTTGCAGTATAAGAGCAATGTTTCACAGTATCGGAGACGAACAAATATCCATAACTCTTACATTATGCATTTTAGAGCCTACATTTGTTGGTTTTGGGGACAAGTACCACCTCTGAAAATATTCAACACTTATTTTTAAATTCCTATATACATAATCCGCCAAGGTTTGTGAAACTTGAATCGTCTTAGAGACAGTTGTATGAATCGAGTATCTGCGAAAATTTTGGAAGGTAGCTCCTTCTAGTTGAATATAAGAAGAAGGTTTTCATACATATGAAGTACATTCAAATTATAACACCACCTATTCTTTCTCACAAATTGATCAAACTAAAACTATGAAACTAGCGTCACTTTTTGACGTAATATTCCTGCACCTGTAGAAATTTTTTCACAACATGGACGTCATGATTTCATGGCCGCTGCGAACGCTTCTTTAGGAGTCTGCTTTGACAACTGTGAAACTGCTAGTATGAGTGTGTGTTCCACTGAGCTAACAGGCGCTTAGTTTAAGGACTGAAGAACGGCATCCATGCCTCGTAGGCTAGCACGATCGATGAAAAGAAAGTCCCATTCATACCATCATCTCGCAACATTGTCTGACAACCTGCCACAAGCGCAGCATTGTGGATGTCCATCAGCATCCGTGATACCCACCTTGAATATATTTTTGGCATTTTCAGGTCCTTATGAAGGATTGTGTGCAATGACCACACGCAAATGTCATATTTGAATGCGATATGTTCCACAGTCATTAGGCGATCCTCCAAAACAACTTTCTCCACTTGCTCAATCATGTCATCATTTCTGCTGGTGCTAGGGCGAGATTGTCTTGGTATGTTGTCATATGACGTTCTGCCTTTGTTGAACTGTCGCTCTCAAGAACGCACATTAAGCACATCGCTGACACCATCAACGTATATACCTCTCGGCTAGTGATGGATCTCATTCGGTGTCAGATAACACAAATGGAGAGAACGAATGATTACCCGCTGTTCTTGTAATCAAAACATTTTAAGTATAAAAAATAAGTCATACGCGAGGAGCGGTTGTGAGCGGAACTAGTTTCACTTACTCTGAGCTAGCGAGTGTAAATACGAATATTTGTGCATTTAGGATTACTTGATTATAACATTCGTAACAACAATATGAGAGTTAGTTTCTCAAAAGAAGATGAGGGAAATAAACCGCTAGATCCAGGTTAGCTGATAGCGGCCGGAATTGCGGCATGTTATACTGAGCCCACTATGGGTACGAGAATGATATCCCTGTAAATCAGAGTGTATGTCAGGTTGTTCATAATTTACGATCAACGAGCAGGTAATGCAGCAAGTAGTACAACACGAATCTCCATTACAGCAGAAGCAGATACAACCACAGCAACTGCAGGTCCATCAGGTGTAGCACAACGACTTCACACGAGGGAAAGGTATCAGCAGTGACAAAACAATAACAATAACAGTAGTAGAAGTAGCGCCACACCTTTTGAGCTGCTGCTACACAATCACGGAGAATTTCAGATGCCCACGCAGCTCCAACGGAAACGGAAACGGCAGCAGCCAGCCTCATGTCAACACTATACTATATACGTTGAGAATAAATCTCAAAATGTGGAAAAACCACCCTATGGTTGTAAAGACTGGAAAAATAAAATTGCTGAAATCGATATAGCAAGAAAAAATAGGAAAAGAGTTGAACTCAGGTCCACAACCGTGGCTAATTCATTTGTAACATCGACATTACTGGAAGTGAAAAATGTGGAATGCTGTGCACCTACCCACATCATACATAATCAGGGTATAATCCGCAACATTGATACGGATATCAATGATGACATAGTGACTGACATACAATCCCGTGCATACAATCCCTGACATACAGATAGCCGTACCGTAGATGCAACCATAACGGGGGGTATCTGCTGAGAGGCCAGATAAACGTGTGGTTCCTGAAGAGGGCAGCAGCCTTTTTAGTAGTTGCAGGACAAAGGTCTGGATGACTGACTGATATGGCCTTGTTCAAATGTGTGTGAATTCCTAAGGGACCAAACTGAAGAGATCATCGGTCCCTAGACTTATACACTACTTAAACTAACTTATGCAAAGCACAACAAACACACCCATGCCCGAACGAGGACTCGAACCTTCGGCGGGAGGGGCCACGCAATCCGTGACATTGCGCCCTATGCCGCGCGGCCCTTCCGCACGGTTATGTGGCCTTGTAGCACAACCAAAACGACCTTGCAGTGCTGGTACTGCAAACGGCTGAAAGAAAAATATTCCGGAGGTAAAATAGTCCGGGCGGGGACTTCTCAGGAGGACGTCGTCATCAGAAGAAGGAAAACTGGGGTGCTACGGATCTGAGCGTGGAATATCAGACCCCTTCATCGGGCAGGCAGGTTAGAAAATTTAAAAAGGGAAATGGATAGGTTAAAGTTAGACGCAGTGGAAATTAGTGCAGTTCGGTGGCAGGAGGAACACGACTTCTGGTCAGGTCAATACAGAGTTATAAATACAAGATCAAAAAGGGGTAAGGCAGGATTAGGTCTAATAATGACAAAAAAAGGGAGCGCGGATAAGCTACTACGAACAGCACATTGAACGCATTATTGTAGCCAAGATAGACATGAAGCCCACGCCTACCACAGTACTACAAGTTTATATTCCAACTAGCTCCGCAGATGATGACGAGATTGATGAAATGTATGATGAGATAAAAGAAATTATTCAGATAGTGAAGGGAGACGAAAATTTAATAGTCATGGGTGACTGGAATTCGATAGTAGGAAAAGAAAGAGAAGGACACGTAGTAGGTCAATATGGAATAGGGGTAAGAAATGAAAGAGGAAGCCGCCTGATAGAATTTTGCACAAAGCATTACTTAATCATGACTAACACTTGGTTCAAGAATCATAAAAGAAGGTTGTATACATGGATGAGGCCTGGAGATACTCGAAGGTTTCAGATATATAATGGCAAGACGGAGATTTAGGAAGCAGGTTTTAAATTGTAAGACATTTCGAGGGGCAGATGTGGACTCTGACCACAATCTATTGGTTATGAACTGTAGATTAAAACTGAAGAAACTGTAAAAAGGTGGGAATTTAAGGAGATGGGATCTGGATAATCTGAAAGAACCAGAGGTTATAGAGAGTTTCAGAACATTAGGGAACAATTAACAGGAATGGGGGAAAGAAATACAGTAGAAGAAGAATGGGTAGCTTTGAGGGATGAAACAGTGAAGGCAGCAGAGGATCAAGTAGGTAAAAAAACGAGGGATAATAGAAATCCTTGGGTAACAGAAGATATATTGAATTTAACTGATGAAAGGAGAAAATATAAAAATGCAGTAAATGAAGCAGGCAAAAAAGAATACAAACGTCTCAAAAATGAGATCGACAGGAAGTGCAAAATGGCTAAGCAGGGATGGCTAGAGGAAAAATGTAAGGATGTAGAGGCTTATCTCACTAGGGGTAAGATAGATACTGCCTACAGGAAAATTAAATAGACCTTTGGAGAAAGGAGAACCACTTGTACGAATATCAAGAGCTCAGATGGAAACCCAGTTCTAAGCAAAGCAGGGAAAGCAGAAAGGTGGAAGGGCAATGTACTTGAGGGCAATGTTATGGAAATGGAAGAGGACATACATGAAGATGAAATGGAAGATATGATACTGCGTGAAGAATTTGACAGAGCACTGGAAGGCCTCGGGAGTAGACAACATTCCATTAGAATTGCTGATAGCCTTGGGATATCCAGCAATGACAAAACTTTTCCATCTGGTAAGATGTATGAGACAGGTAAAATACTCTCAGACTTCGCCGGCCGAAGTGGCCGTGCGGTTAAAGGCGCTGCAGTCTGGAACCGCAAGACCGCTACGGTCGCAGGTTCGAATCCTACCTCGGGCATGGATGTTTGTGATGTCCTTAGGTTAGTTAGGTTTAACTAGTTCTAAGTTCTAGGGGACTAATGACCTCAGCAGTTGAGTCCCATAGTGCCCAGAGCCATTAGAACCAACTCTCAGACTTCAAGAAGAATATAATGATTCCAAACACAAAAGGCAGGTGTTGACAGGTGTGAAAATTACAGAACTATCAGCTTAATAAGTCACGGCTGCAAAATACTAACGCGAATACTTTACAGACGAATAGAAACACTGGTAGAAGCCGACCTCGGAGAGCAGTCAGTTTGGATTCCGCAGAAGTGTTGGAACACGTGAGGCAATACTGACCTTACGACTTATCTTAGAAGAAAGATTAAGGAAAGGCAAACCTACGTTTCTAGCATTTGTAGACTTAGAGAAAGCTTTTGACAATGTTGATTGGAATACTCTCTTTCAAATTCTAAGGGTGGCAGGGGTAAAATACATGGAGCGAAAGGCTATTTACAATTTGTACAGAAACCAGATGGCAGTTATAAGAGTCGAGGGACATGAAAGGGAAGCAGTGGTTAAGAAGGGATTAAGACATGGTTGTAGCCTCTCCCCGATGTTATTCAATCTGTATATTGAGCAAGCAGTAAATGAAACAAAAGAAAAATTTGGAGTAGGAATGCTGAAGAAATAAAAACTTTGAAGTTTGCCGTTGACTTTGTAATTCTGTCAGAGACAGCAAAGGACCTGGAAGAGCAGTTGAACGGAATGGACAGTGTCTTGAAAGGAGGATATAAGATGAACAGCAACAAAAGCAAAACGAGGAAAATGGAATGTAGTCGAATTAAATCAGGTGATGTTGAGGGAGTTACATAAGGAAATGAGACAAAGTAGTAGACGAGTTTTGCTGTTTGGGCAGCAAAATAACTGATGATGGCCGAAGTAGAGAGGATATAAAATGTAGACTGCCAGTGGCAAGATAAACGTTTCTGAAGAAGAGAAATTTGTTAATATCGGGTATAGATTTAAGTGTCAGGAAGTTTTTTTCTGAAAGTATTTGTATGGAGTGTAGCCATGTATGGAAGTGTAACATGCACGATAAGTAGTTTTGATAAGAAGAGAATAGAAGGTTTTTAAATTGGCGGTATAGAAGAATGCTGAAGATTAAATGGATAGATCATATAACTAATGAGGAGGTACTGCATGGAACCGGGAAGAAGAGGAATTTGTGGCACAACTTGAATAAAAGAAGGGATCGATTGGTAGGACACGTTCTGAGACATCAAGGGATCACAAATTTAGTGTTGGAGGGAAGTGTGGAGGGTAAACTTGGTAGAGGGAGACCAAGAGATGAATATACTAAGCAGATTCAGAAGGATGTGGGTTGCAGTAGTTGCTCGGAGATGAAGAAGCTTGCACAGTATAGAGTAGAGCGGAGAGCTGCATCAAACCAGTCTCTGGACTGTAGACCACAACAACAACCACAACGGCTTGAGGTGAGAGCTTCAACCCCACACACATCATTTAGACAATGTTACAACTGTCTCCGGTTTTATCACGTAAGGGTACCGTATCGGAGTAAACCACATTGCGTCAGATGCGGTGATGAACGCGATCTGACATAGTGTTTATCAACGTGCGCTTGTAGGTGCCTGTGTTGCTCTGCTAATCGGTTATCTACGAACCGGAACAGCCCATTATATCCTAAACTGCGGTAAGCTATACCACTATCGCAAATTTTTGCCGTCCCTTTCAGTCAGAGGTGTCGGCTGTCACAAAAAATTCTGCCATCCCCGGTATTCAATTTGGTAGCGGGGAGTGGAACAAGGAAAGTTCCTCCCACCTACACGGGATTGAACTGGGATCTCGAGGGCTGGAGAGTAGTGCTTCGCTCGCTAGCTACTTAGTTACATGTATTGAACGAAAATACTGTACTGGGCGATGAGGTCGAGTTGGAACTGCATCGTGAAGTTTAATCGAGAGGATTTGTTTTGAATGTTCGGAATAAACTCTCGCTGGCAGAGACGCTGCGTGCACGGCGGGTTGCGGCGCGCCAGGCGGCGGCCTTGGGCAGCAGGTCGTTCTCACCGGGCGCAGCAGACGTGTTTTATAAACACGCGAGCTGCTCGCAAAATACGCGAAGACGTACGCCAGCCTGCGGCGAGTACAAAAGCGCGCCAACCCGCTGGCCGCTTCCTCCTAGACTACGCTGTACCTCTGGTTTTCACCTGCTTACACAGAGAGACTGCGAGGTACAGCTGCTCCGTTGTTAATACTCGATTTATGAACAGAACGGGAATTTCAAGCATATTAGACGTAGAGTTTAGTGAGACCAGTTCAGTCCACGGCACGCTACTTACGTTTACATGAATCATCTGAAATGTCCAACAAAAAGTTCTTTTCTTGTTATAAACCATCTTTTTGTTGTGCTGCTTTCTATAGAGAGAAATACAATTTGAATGAAGACCACTGCCGTTATCGGTTAGTAAATTCACTGGGCAAGGAGTTACGTAACTGAAATTTCGAATGTAGCTTCGGAAATCTGCAGCTGATGTGTGATGACACACAGATGTGGCCGTGCCCATTGGTCAAAACGGTATATTGCGTACTGTGGACTGGAGTATTTACACGTAAGCACTAGGTATCCAGTACCATCCTTCCGTTCACAGAGATCTGTGAGTCTCTACGTGGTCCTTAACATCTTGTGGAGGATCCTAGGCATTCTTCTTGCAAAAGCTTCCTCGTTACTTTAGCGCAAATTATTGTTAATTAGAGCTGAGGTATTAACAATGTTGCAACACGTCCAAATAAAAATTTCTGTTCACTTATCCCTTAAAAATGTGCTCCGAACAGGTATGGTGAGCCGGCCGCTGTGGTCGAGCGGTTCTAGGCGCTTCAATCCGGAACCACGCTACAGCTACGGTCGCAGGTTCGAGTCCTGCCTCGGCCATGGATGTGTGTGATGTCTTAGGTTAGTTAGGTTTAGGTAGTTCTAAGTGTAGGGGACTGATGACCTGAGATGATAAGTCCCATAGAGGTTAGAGCCATTTGAACCATCAGGTATGGTGATAACTTCCAGGCCCATGTCATAACATGAGGCTGGTTTCCTTCCAACTATTGCACATAATAGGGATTTTTCATAGAACAGAAAACCAAATTCCTACTACGGTACACCGAACATTCATCAGAAAATAACACTCTTGAATACTTTATTTGAACACTGAACGGCGGTGGCGGCGCACATTTCCAGTCACGTGTTTTTACATTGATTTCATGTCCTGGGTTTGATACTGCCTGAAACAAAAGTTTTTCTGCTAATGAACTAGGGCTACTTTACGAGATGGAGCCTGCCAAATTAGGGATACCAATAAAATAACTATTTATTTCCCCAGATGTACAAAGTCAAAAGGATTACAGAGACTTGTCGGGCACCCTGAAGACTGAGGAGCAGCGAGAGTTACTTTTAAGGGAGTGTGCCCGTTATTAACACACTTTGAGCAACTGGCATCAGGACAATGTGCAGCCTCTCTCGAAATTAATCTGCCCATTATATGTCTTAGAGTCGACCATTTTTGTTAAAAAATGGTTCAAATGGCTCTGAGCACTACGAGACTTAATGTCTGAATCATCAGTCCCCTAGAGTTAGAACTACTTAACCAAAATAATGCTAATGCTTTTATGACTATAACTGCTACCGAAAATCCTTATCTATAAATTTATATAATTATGCTAAAGTAGTTCTAACCTTACAAACCAAAGGACATCACACACATGCGTGCCCGAGGCAGGATTCGAACCTGTGACATTAGCAGCAACGCGGTTCCGGACTGAAGCGCATAGAACCACTCGGCCACAGCGGCCGGCTATTTTTGTTCCTAAACTTGAAGTACCAGTGCTTAAATTTTTCTAAAATTTTCAGTGGCTTTAGTAAATGGTGCAAGTGATACGCTGCAGTTCATTTTCACTAATAAAATTTAATTTATTTTATCTTTTTTTTCGATTCTAACTATCTTCAAATGCAAAAGCGTGAATAAATTAGTACTCAACGACCTCAGAAAGCCTCAGTTAAATATTCATCCAGTCTTTCACTGAAATTTTATATAGTATTCATACTCACACCACTAGTGAAGATTCACCATTACCTACATAAATTCCAAGCTGGACTGCTCCTCTGGAATATTCTACGCGCAGTACTAACGGCTTTATCGCCATCCACGCCTCCACACGACCGTCATTAATCACGTCCCGAGTCCAGCTGCGTGCAACTACCTCCCCATTCTCCCTGTCTGAAGCTCTCCCACAAGACCTCACATACTAATGGATTCATTGCAGTGGAAGTCAGTACATAAATCATTATTTCGTAAACTTAATGTAGAAATATGATTACAGCATTGGATGTGCTCCGACGCGGTAATTTGAATATTTTGCTAATGCTTTTATGACTATAACTACTATCGAAAATACTTAACTATAAATTTATATAGTTATGCTAAATAATAACATAAAAATGGTTCAATAATAATACCATTTATACATTCTGTTTTTCTCTGCTGACTTCGCTGGCGCAGACAGTATTTCCTTACCGTAGATCGTTTTTGAATTATAGTAATTTTTTAAACAATAATGCTGGATGATGCGAAATACATTTAAACCACATAAAAGAAATATCTTTTCTTAAAATTATGTAAGACTACTCCAGGCTGCTGCTTGTTTGTATGGTGTGCTAATTATGTGCTAAATTGTTTATAACAAAAGAAGTGTAATCATCCCCCTCCTTAGGTCCAATGTGGATCCGAATAGCACATCTCGTCAGGTCAAATGAAAGTATTCGGCAACGGTTTTCATTTGGGCCCTCGTGCCCTCGTAATTCCCCTCTAAACAATAGATACCGTATTTGTGCCGCTCTTTTACACCAATTTTGCTTTAATGTACTCATTGCAACTCGAATACCGGAAAAATAATTTTTGAAATTTAGATGGTGATCGTACAGCAAAGTAGTTACTTCCAGATATCGCGTCTCCTTCGTCATGCTCATCATTCACAGTGTTTGTTCATGTTAAAACCTAACATAGTACGAGGATATCGCGAGTGTACTGCTTGCTAAAGAGCGAGGACTCAGTGAAAGATGTCCAGTTTTAGCGAATTACATTTTGCACTTGCAGTAAACTGTCACTTACAGCTGGTGTCAGTAACAAGAAAGACTGCTATAATTTAAATAACAATCTATCTTCCGGTGAACGTCGGGCGAAGCAACGCTTGCCGCACAGTAGACGTCCTCTGTATGTACTGGTCCTAAACATCCAGTGGCTAGCCTGACGGTTCCTTTGATGGTCACGTCTACGTGTCTGTTTTACATGAGCGGACTTGTATCACACACGGCAAGCGTATTCCACAGCGGACAAACGAAATGTTATGATAGTCGGTTAGTAACATTACAAATGTTACCTCCGTCTACTGTATTTTGCTTCGCAGCGCTTCCTACACATGAGCGACATTTCTTACAAGGAAACCCTTGAGCGCGAGGTCGCAAGCTTAATCTTTAGTAAGGCTCATTTTAAAGTGTTGTGTTAACAATAATGACAGGAAAAATAGTAGCCGCTAATGACTCATCATGTGCAGCAGGAAGGAGACAGAAACTGAGAGTCCGGGAGGTGCAGAAATCAACGTTCTGTGGAATGTATGTATTTCACTTCACAAAACGGACATCGTTGACATTCAAGAACATCTACATCTACAGTTACGTAATTACTCTGCTATTCACGATAAAGTGCCTCGCAGAGGGTTCAATGAACCACCTTCAAGCTGTCTCTCTACCATTCCATTCTCGAACGGTGCGCGGGAAAATCGAACAATTAATCTTTTTTGTGCGAGCCATGATTTCTCTTATTTTATCGTGATGATCATTTCTCCATTTATAGGTGGGTGCCAACAGAATGTTTTCGCCATCGGAGGAGAAAGCTGGTGATTGAAATTTCACGAGAAGATCCCCTCGCAACGAAAAACGCCTTTGTTTTAATGATTGCCACTCCAATTCACGTATCATGTCTGTGGCATTATCTCCCCTGTTTCGCGATAATAAAAAACGAGCCGCCCTTCTTTGTACTGTTTCGATGTCATCCGTCAGTCCCATCTGATGCGGATCCCACACCGCACAGCAATACTCCAGAATAGGGCGGACAAGCGTGGTGTAAGCAGTCTCTTTAGTAGACTTGTTGCACCTTCTAAGTGTTCTGCCAGTGAATCGCAGTCTTTGGTTTGCTCTGCCCACAACATTACCTATGTGATCGTTCCAATTTAGGTTATTTTTAATTGTAATCCCTAAGTATTTAGTTGAATTTACAGCCTTCAGATTTGTGTGACTTATCACGTAATCGAAATTTAGTGGATTTCTATTAGTACTCATGTGGATAACTTCACACTTTTCTTCATTCAGGGTCAAAAAATGGTTCAAATGGCTCTGAGCACTATGGGACTTAACTTCTGTGGTCATCAGTCCCATAGAACTTAGAACTACTTAAACCTAACTAACCTAAGGACATCACACACATCTATGCCCGAGGCAGGATTCGAACCTGCGACCGTAGCGGTCACGCGGTTCCAGACTGAAGCGCCTTTAACCGCACGGCCACACCGACCGGCCATTCAGGGTCAACTGCCAATTTTCGCACCATACAGATATCTGATCTAAATCGTTTTGCAATTCGTTTTGGTCATCTGATGACTTTACAAAACGGTAAATGACAGCATTATCTGCAAACGATCTAAGACGGCTTCTAAGATTGTCTCCTATATTGTTAATGTAGATCAGGAATACGGGGCCTATAATACTTCCTTAGGAACGCCGGATATTACTTCTGTTTTATTCGATGACTTTCCGTCGATTACTCCGAACAGTGACCTTTCTGACGCATCTGAGGCGATATTCCATAGGCACGCAGTTTGGTTAGAAGACGCTTGCGAGAAAACGGTGTCGAAAGCCTTCTGGAAATCTAAAAATACGGGATCTATTTGACATCCCCTATCGATAGCACTCATTACTCCATTAGTATAAAGAGCTAGTTGTGTTTCGCAAGAACGATATTTTCTGAATCCGTGCTGACTATGTGTCAATAAATCGTTTTCTTCGACGTACTTCATAATGTTCGAATACAGTATATGTTCCAAAACCCTACTGCAAATCGACGTTAGTGATATGGGCCTGTAATTCAACGGATCACTCCTACTTCACTTTTTGGATATTGGTGTGACTTGAGCAATTTTACGGTCTTTAGGTACGGAACTGTCTGTGAGCGAGTGGTTGTATATAATTGCTAAATATGGAGCTATTGTATCAGCATTGTCTGACAGGAACGTGACTGGTATACAATCTGGACCAGAAGCCTTGCTTTTAATAAGTGATTAAAGCTGCTTTGCGACACCGAGGGTATCTACTTATGTATTTCTCATCTTGGCAGTTGCTCTTGATTGGAATTCAGGGGTATTTACTTCGTCTTCTTTGGTGAAGGAGTTTCGGAAAATTGTATTTAATAACTCTGCTTTAGCGGCACTGTCATCAGTGCCTTCACCGTTGTTATCGCGCAGTTAAGGTATTGATTGTGTCTTGCCACTGGTGTGCTTTATGTATGACCAGAATCTCTTTAGGTTTTCTGCAAGATTTCGAGACAGAGTTTCGTTATGGAAATTATTAAAAGCATGTCGCATTGAAGTACTCGCTGTATTTCGAACTTCTGTAAAACTTTGCCAGTCTTGGGGATTTTGTGTTATTTTAAATTTGGCATGCTTTACTCGCTGCTTCTGCAACAGCGATCTTACCCGTTTAGCGTACCATGGGGGATCAGTACCATCACTTATTAATTTATGTGATATATATCTCTTAATTGCTGTAGATACTATCTCTTTGAAATCATTCCACAAGTTTTCTACGCTTACATGTTCAGATCGGAAGGAGTGAAGACTGTCTCTTAAAACGGCATTAAAAGCATTTTTATCAGCTTTTTAAAAAAATAGATATACTTTGCGTTTCTTTTTGATGGTTGCAGGTGTTACGGCATTCAGCCTAGCAGCAACTGCCTTGTGGTCGCTAATCCCTGTATTCGTCACGATATTCAGTATTTGTCCAGGATTATTTGTTGCTAAGAGGTCAAGTACCCTTTCGCATCCATTTACGCTTCGAGAGGGCTGATTGTTCAAGTCGAAACAAACCATTAATTTGAACCATGAACGCCGAACGAAAAATGGGGTGCCACAATGATAAAGAAGGCTCGCATCATCAAGATCGAACTCCTGGGAGTTACAAACTGTGCAGGCTGTTCAGTTAGGTATCCACTATTAAAGAATGCATATAGAAATACATTGGTGCGACGGGCTGATGAGAACTGATGGAATGTGATGGCATGCAACCGAATGCGAAACAGCCTGTCGCGGAGCTTACCGTGAAAGTGGCTATCCTTTAAGGTATAGCTGCAGACAGTGCGATAATATGAATTATAGCTACACAAAAAAAAAAACAAAAAAAAAACAAAAAAAACCGAATATCCAGAGGCTAAATTTGTTCAGTGGTTGCTGGTGGTATGAATTGCAATGTCACACACATTTCACGAGGGATAGTCTGGTCTAAAGAAGTTTGATTTTTGTATGCAGACCAGAAATCAAATAAAAGCAAGTTATTCTGACCAGCTATTGGCCAAAAGTAGCGCTCATACCACAGTTGTAGTTCTCTTACTACCATTTTCCAACTCTTGCTTACTGTGACGTAAATATTCCCTACTTCCCTTGCAAGATCACGCACACGAGTAAGAATCGTAGGGGACAGACCACCTCCAACTTCTCGCAGCACAATGGACAAGTTTCCAGCCATTTCACTATCCAGGTTAACAATCGGCGTAATTGTATTCGAATGCGTTATGGCACTATTGTTAGTCGATCTTGATACAACTTCTTGGAACCTCGAATTTCCACTTTTCCTTTCATATGTATTTCCTCTTCAAATCCCTATTGGTTGCAGTTGAAGGCAAATTCCTTACTAAACGATAGGATAAGTTTGTTAATCTCATCTATACATTTTCCGGCCTATTCTGCAGTTTACTGTGCATCGTCAACTTGACACTTTTTTAGAAATTTCGTTATCTTAGTCTTCCAGTCCTGTAGCACTATTTGAAGTTATGCAACATCCACTGCTTCCCTTGAAATCACTATAGTCTGTGTCATGTGCAGTTTTATGTGCATAACATAGTAAGTCACCATCACGCTAACTAACTGTAGCGGGGCTTTAAATTTCGCCGCGCTACACTCGTTCCCTCAGATAAAAATATCCCGTCGCAGCGATATGAGCGCTCGACGGCAGAGAAAATACCAAAATTGTAACCTTTTTTGTTTTCTATCCGTTTTCAGTTGTCTCTTGTTAGCGGTAGCTTAAGGCAGACGTGATCGGATGCTGATGTAAAAACTTAATGGCTAATCTTGATCTGATTGTAATGTGTAGACATTGTGGAAGTTATTAAGAAAGTCGGTGGATGGAAGTAGCAAAGTGAATTAAATTGCATACAGTATCAAGATGATTTTCATTGGTATAAATTAGTGATCCCTGGACTATTGCAAGATTTCGGAGCATATTTTCTCACGCTGAAATGAAGGAGATTTTTGAAGACGTGGACGCCGCCCGAAAGAAGATAAGTTAATCTGGTAAAGGATGATCTCTCGTCTACGCCATTTCCCCCTGTCAGTTACATTCTGTTATTCTCTGTTTCTTTTCAGTACTTTTTGTAGTGGAAATTGGTTTAACTTTTGCTCAAAAACGCCACAAGGACCACCCCAACAATAGCTTTTCCGAATAACGAAGTCCGATACCTTTTCTGTTATACAAAGTCCGATTTGCATTTCTTTCATTCTTTCCCTTTTTCACGGTCTCTCTTCTCCCATTATTTTTTTTGTTTTTTATTAACCACTACAACTGGCGACCGTGACAGGACGCAATTTTCGGATGTGTCGTTTTTGAGCAAATTTGAGACTTTAATTTGTATTTTTCCCAACAGAGAATAAAATCCTGAAGTTTAAAGGGTAACGAAAACACCAACTTTATTGTACCTAAGCAAATGATACCACAATATTTGTAAAGAATTTTTGTAACTAATTCAATCTGTTTTTCTTTTCATGGCATACATTGATGCAAAACTGTTATTTTGAGACCTTTTGGTGATTATCCGATGGAGATGTATTAAGAAAATCCATATTTTAACGAATACGATTTATGCAGAAGTGATTGACCAGCCGCTGCAGGACAGAAAATTTAATGGTGAGTCACACAATTATGTTTCATTCAAACATTCAATAGCCAACTGCAGAATCCATTTTTCCCTTTCCACACATCCTGTAGTTCTCTTCTAGATTTTTCCAAAATTATCTATTTCTATTGTAATTTGTGGTAATTATAGTATTGTTGTAGCTGCATATGAAGATCGTGAATTTGACCGCGAAACAGTCATTTGTTACGAAAAATTTTGTCCGCCCTCCTGCATCTTTCTCAACCATTGTTTGCAATAGAGCAATCATTTACATTGACGAGAAAATATTTCAACCTAAATTTGAGTCAAATCTTTATTAATCAGGCTTATATTATTCCCTTTTTGACTTACTATTATACATCCTATTACAATGGAACGTGGTAAGGTAGAGATAGTTTCGGCAGATGAGTTAAGTGAAGTAGATTCATCTTTCAACAAACAAGAAAGTCCGCGTTTCCCTCCATGGACGAGTTCACAGATCAATGCAATGATTTTGCCTCGAACTCGCGACATTTGTGATAAGACACAGATGACGACTTTAAATGACGAAATGTGGAATGGACGCGAGACTAGACCGTCAGCGCCATTGCTAACATCAATGTCAGAACCGAATATGAGACAAATTCAGCAATGTGACACAAATCGGACACAGGAAACTGACAAACTGGACCGACTATTAGAGTTATTTGCAGACATGAAACGAGACGTTAGTCAGAAAATTGACATATTAAACCATACTATGACCGAAAATTTTGAACGGACGACAAAACAGATGACAGAATTAAATAACACCACTCAACAGCTCAGCCAGCGATTTGAGACATTATCCGATCGAGTCACTAAACAGGAAGAAACTTTAGTTACATTCACACACGAAACAAAAAACAATATCAACCGATGTGAGAGTCAGTTAACTCAAATAGTTAATGTGCAGCAGGAAGTGAACACTCGTGTGGAAGAGTTAGCTCAGGCCCACACTTCAGCTACCTCCACTCAAGAAAAGCTGACCGAAGAAGTGGGAAATATTACCCAACAACTCACAATAGTAGTTCTTGAACAGACCCACCTCAAAGAAAAGATAGGAAAATTAGAAGACCGAGCGGACCTCGCGTCACTAAACAACGACACCAACATGGCCGAAAGAATTGTACATGAATGTAAATTGTGTGACGACTATCTGGACAAAAAACTTGAAACAATTACACAGGACATACTTTCAAAAGCAAAGACACATGTTAAAGACGAGACAAAACACACAGAAGACGAAGTGACAAAATTACGAGACAATGTTGTGCCGTGTTTGGCGATTGGTGCAAACGCATCGCTAGGAAACGACAAAACAGCTAAAACCATGGCTAACGACACAGACGGAACACCTATTGTGGAATCACCTATTTCCAATCAAAATTACAATGTGCCGCCTTCTTTTCCACCAAACGAGCAATATTACGATACGGCACCTAGAGTAGCAAGTGACACAAACTAAGTCAATACAGTTATGCCAACCGGCATGGCCGATGACACGTTTGTAAGACATGGGCATTTCCAGACATTTTCCAGTGAGGACAAGCACAAAGTCCACCCTATTGTGTTTATTAGATCATTTGACGGTGTTTTTCCACGTAGTTGGTCAGAAGTCGATAAAATCAGATACGTCACCAATCTCATGAGAGGACGAGCAGCTAAGTGGGGTGCCGCTATGAAGCGGCGGTGCCTTACGTTTGAACAGTTCGAACAAGCCTTCTTGGACGAATTCTGGTCGGAGAATGAGCAACAGAGTCTAAGGAGAGAAGTGTGCAACCCCGAGACCTATGACCCTAAAAAAGAGACGTTAAGACAATACTTTGAGAGGTACCTGGACAAGACACTGTACTGGTCCAAACCAGCCGACTTGCCAGCGATAATTGACACTTTAAAGAGCCACTTACCCTTTCCATACCGAGACAGATTAATAGGAGTACCGGAGAATGACGTTAAGACTTTTTTAAACTTCTTAGATCAAATGGACGTAGTTTACAGAGGCGATTCACGCCATTCAAATTTTATTCATATTAGTAACCAAAACCAGCACCCACCCCAAAGGAACCGTAGTGACGGTGGTTGGTGGAACCATCCATCCGCGCCGCGACACAATACGATGCCTGCGCGCGAAACATATTCAAATGGAAACGTGTATGACAGTAGGAACAACCGCAGAAATTCGTGGACTAATAATAATAACAATAATTATCACCCATATCAAAATGGTAACTACAAGCAAAATGAAAATTACAGACAGTACAACAACAACAACAATAGGAGACGTGAGAATAACCGGTACAACCCGGGCTACTTTGGCAGGAACATGACATATAACAGACATAATTACCACCAAAACAATACCAATCCCAACAATCACCGACAGAATATGTGGAACACACAAAATTCACGCATGACAAATCATAACCCTCCACGGAATCCGCCCCTGTTCCCCAATACAGTTTTGCACTCCCCGCCACGAAGTAGCAATAACAATTGCGGCGCGCCATCAGCTGACGCGTGGGCGCCAACCGGCCGGAATGTAAACATAGTGGAGCTGGTCAACGAACCCGGCCAAACACAGCAGACGACGGAAAACAGTCGACGACCGAGCTAAGCGCTCGTGCTACGGTCGTGAGGTGTTGTAAGAGCGCAACGGCTGAGACGGTTTGTTTCCTCAGGTACGATGACAAAATGACAGCAGAACAGGAATTAACCGACGAGATAAACATTAAATCAGACAGTTGTGTTAAAGAATTCATACAAGCTACGGCATGGGTTAAGTTTAACGATTATGATGTACAAATTTTATTCGATACTGGTGCCGCTGCAAGTGTGATGTCAACCGCATTCTATAATGAATTGAAACAAATTATAAACATACCCACATTACCTGTACAGAATTGCCACGTGGTTAGTGCCACAGGTACTAAATCTAAGAACATACGCATGCAAGCTCTTGTTAACTTCACATTTTCCAATACACAGTTCAAGTGTAATTTTCTGATTGTAGACAAGCTTATCGTACACTGCATCCTAGGGATGGATTTTTTGAATGAACACAAAGCAATCATAGATTTAAGTAATGGCATATGTCAATTATCCGTAAGAGAACAACTAATTAATGTTGAACTTAACAAGACGATTGAACCACGACAAAAACATTACGAAGTAAGTCAATTTCAATTGGTATATCCTACCATAGTTAGTGTATGTAATTTAACACCTGAAGATTCCGACTATCAGGAGATTGAGCAGGATTTATTGCATCAGAAATGTGTCGAATCTGACTACTTAACGAAACCACAGCAAGAAGAATTGTACAAATTATTGTGTGATTATGCACAAGTTTTCAGTGAGAGGCCTGGTGTAATCAGAGGTTATAGCTACAAAATGGATGTTAAGCCACATAAGACTTATTGTAGGACAGATTATAATATTCCATGGGCGAAGAAACCTGCAGTTTTACGTGAAATCGAGCGTATGTTGATCTGGGGTGTTATAGAAAAATCACATTCCCCTTATTGCAGTCCTATCCTGGCGGTAGGCAAGCAAGATGGAAATGTCAGATTGGTGCTAGACGCACGTGAAATCAACAAAATTGTTATACCCGTTAACACAAGACCCGTCAACTTGGATGAACAGTTGCTAAAATTTTATAATGTACAATACCTAACTAATATTGACCTCCGCTTATCGCACTGGCAGGTGTCCCTTCACAATGACAGTCGTAAATACACTGCTTTCCTCTGTGAAGGACGCAGTTATCAGTTTTGTGTGTTGCCTTTTGGTTTGCGCGTAAGCGCGGGCGTGTTCATCGAGGCGCTTGACGCCGTTCTCGGCCCGTGTTTGTTGTCACGCGTCACGGCGTACGTCGATGACATCGTTGTGGCAACAAATACGTGGGAGGAACATATTGATCTGTTACAGCAAATTTTATTTAAATTTTCACAAGCTGGAGTCACAGTAAATCTTTCGAAGTCCAAAGTAGGAAGGCGTGAAATCAAGTTTTTGGGCCATATTGTCTCGCCGGAAGGTATTCGTCCCGATTCTAAGAAGATTGATGCTATTCGTAATTTCCCTCCTCCACAAAACCGCAAACAGTTGAAAGCATTCTTAGGTTTATCTTCTTTCTTTCGGAAGTTTGTTTCAAAACAGCTTCTGAACAGCTCTCACCTGCTAACTTTACTGAAAAAGAACGCAATTTGGAGATGGACAGAGTTTTGCCAAGCTGATTTTCAGGCTATTAAAGATGCATTGGTGAACGCACCCCTCCACTGCCACCCTGACATGACGTCAGATTTTTGCCTAGCCACGGATTCGTCATCATACGGCCTTGGCGCTTTTCTATTTCAAATTCAATCCGAATCAAGACAATCTGTCATCAAACCGATAAGTTTTGCGAGCCGCACGCTCACTGAGTGCGAGAGGTCGTACTCTGTGACGGAACGGGAGTCTCTTGCCATTATTTGGGCATTCCGTAAGTTTCGCTACTTTCTTTGGGGTAAACATACTCGCATATACACAGACCACCAAGCCCTTTCTTTCTTGCTATCATGCAAATTGCTTCATTCACGGCTCACCCGGTGGTGCCTTTCACTGCAAGAATACAGCTTCGAAATTATTTACATTAAAGGTGAATCAAACGTAGTAGCCGATGCCCTGTCCCGTTTGCCCCAAGGCACACAGGATTTTTCGGAACTTTCTGAGCAAACATCAGACTTTAACATCTTACTTATGTATGATGGTACATACGCCCCATACTACCGCAATATGTGCAAGAACTTTGCTTCACTTCAGGACAGCGACCCCAGGTGGTCGAATATCAAAAAGAAATTACGTACAGATCCTTCTTCACATTTACAAAAATATTACACAATACACAAAAATGTACTTTTTCATAGGCGTACCACAGACTCGCACCATTGGTGTGTCTGTCTACCCGACGCGCATGTTGATGATTTTATTCTGTTCACACACAAAACTTGGGGACACTACGGAGTCACCAAATGCACTGATAAAATAGTACCGTACTGTTATTTTCCCAATCTGCGTCGGAGAGTGTTGCAAATTGTTCGTAAATGTATCATCTGCCAAAAAGCAAAATTTTCCAACCGATCATCTTTGAATGAATTACATCCTATTATACCAACCCGACCTTTGGAGTTAGTATCGTTGGATATAGCAGCACCTTATCCCAGAGCTCGTGGAGGTGTGAAATACATCGTTGCTGTACTTGATGTCTTCTCAAAATACTTAAAATTGTATGCTATCCGCACTGTCAACGCATCTGCTATTGCTAGACGTTTGACTAACAGTTACTTTACAAGGTTTGGCAAGCCCCACAGCATTATCACGGATAACGCACCCTATTTTACGGGAAGAAAATGGAAATCTTTTGTTGCCACACATAACATCAAACATATTCTTACATCAGCATTTCACCCAGAAGGGAACCCCGTAGAAAGGATTTTTAGAGAATTTGGTCAATTCATGAGAATACATTCACCTCGCATACACACCAAGTGGATCGAATTTTTAGCACCCTTTGAGCAGATAGTAAACAACTTGCCTCATGCCTCAACAGGATACCCACCACAGGAATTATTATTAAACAAACCTGAACAGAACAAGTGGGCTATGCCCATTCCAAAGCTAACCCCATTCACAACACATATACCTTTGGAAGAGAAAGTAAGACAGGCATACACTACGTTGTGCAATAAAGCCAAGATCAGGAAAGAGAAGTATGACAAACATGTTACAAGTACACAAACCTATCAGGTTGATGACCTTGTTCTTTTGCGTTCACATCCCAAGTCTACAAAGTTAAAACAACTGAACAGAAAATGGCAGCTATTATATTCAGGTCCTTTTAGAATAGCAAGCATACCTCACCCAGGTTGTTACTCCCTAGAATACCCGTTATCTCACAAGCCGAGGGGGCTGCATCCCCACAGACATTTGAAACCCTTTGTGCACTAAAACAACATAATATAATGATAACTAAGTTGAACATGAGCAAGTTGCTGTGAAAACGAGATCATAAATATTTGTATTGAATACACGAACATTGAGTTATACAGCCTAAGAACACAAACATTCAGTTATGGAAATTATATACTGCAGTTACACTTGTACACATAATTATGAAGAGAAGGTAAACCCAGGCGAGTACACTTACTAAATGAGAAAAGATATTCATATAGGAATGAGATCTACACAGGTTACATTTGTTGTTGATTGTAAATTATAAGGTGAATCAACAATTAGTTATTTCAAGGCACTCTAATGACAGGAGATAATAGCT
This sequence comes from Schistocerca cancellata, assembly GCF_023864275.1. NCBI lineage: Eukaryota > Metazoa > Arthropoda > Insecta > Orthoptera > Acrididae > Schistocerca > Schistocerca cancellata. The sequence goes on from NC_064627.1 coordinate 461,102,005, forward strand.
GTTGAAATCAGTAATGACATAGGTATGTAGCAGAATGAATGAGGATGTAAGGATGAATGATCAGTATGAATGAGTTAATATTTAAGTTAATATAAGAAGATAAGTTACTGTGAAGTAGTTGATGGAGAGAGATTATTTGAGGAAAATATTATTGGAAGTTTATGAGAATGGAAGTGCCCCAGGTATGTGATATATTAATGTTTGATGAGGAATCTGTTTAATGTATAAGGATATATATATATATATATATATATATATTATGATGAATATGTGAGTAAGGAATGAGTGAGAATGTTTGGTAATATTGTGCTACATAGAGAAGTGAATAAACAGTCTACATCTTTAAGATTACATAAGAATTTCTGTTTGAGAGAAAACATTTGTGATGAGTTAGAACACGTGAGTACAAGACGTTAAAAGTGAATCTGTTTACAGTGCCCTTGAAAATGAATGAATGCAAGAAAAGCAGAGTGAACATAATGGTGATTACAGCTGTTGAAAGAAGTGTAATAAGAATGTAACTTGGAAACACATAAGCTTTAATTTATTTCAGAAGTGTAACATAGTAACCCTTCGTTAAGTTTTGTTAAGCCACTGTGTGGAAGAGAACATTTGTAGTTCGTGTTCAGACAGGAGAATGATATTTTAAGGAACTTAAGTTGGAAGAAATAGTTTTTTTTACACAGCCCTCAGGTGAATACATTTGTATAAATTTTTTTTTTATGAAAGTGAAATTAGTGCCATGTTAGCCTTTATTATACTTACACACAACAGAAAACCATGAGGAAACAAAAGATAGGAGAGTTATTAAGGCCGTTTTGCGATTCGTACAACACCTCCACTTAAGCGAACAGATGACAAAGTTACATCTACGTTGAAGACATTTGACTTTTTAGGCTATGCGAGGTAAGTGCAAATGAGCAGTGACCATCCGTGCAGCCGGCGTCGAGCAACGGACAGTGAGAAAGAGACATTTTACTGTCAATTATAATAATATGTTCTTTATTTATAATTTATAGATAGAAATGATATATATATATACTACATACATGATGTTTAACCTTCTCTAAAGTAGAAGAAAGTTCATGGTTGAACTCTTGAGAGGAAATTTGATATGTTATCATATAATACACATTATGAGAGAGAGAATCTCTGAGATACATTTTCCATTTGTATAGACGGTATCCACAAGAAGTGGAGATATTGAGGATGTACTGAGCAGATATGTGATTTACTCATGCAAGGATTTGTTAAGGTATAATACACTAAGTAATATGAACAGTCAGAACACAAACAGAGAATCTGTCATGATGTTACACTACACAGACGTGACGTAAGGACACTTACATTTACCCATGATTTGGTAAACTGTAAGCACCTCCTTTCACACACCCCTTGAAGGTGATGCAAACGTTATAATGTATTATGTTCTCTCTTTTTTTGTATTAGCAGTAGGATTTGGCAGTTTTTAGGTAGTGAATAGTTTCTTCCAGTCTATCTTTCTTTCTCCATTATCCTACCACATACTGCAGCTGGGTATTGTTTGTTTATGGAATGTAAGAATATAATGTGTGACAATAAACTTTCAGGGATGAATAAAAAGACATGAATATTAATGGCATTACAAGCCTGGTTAACCACTAGCCAGCCAAGATATGGAATCAAAAGAAAGAAAGAAATAATAAATGAAGGAAAGCCCGTGCTTTAAACATTAAGTCTTATATCCCTTGGCACGTCAAAACCTTAATAAAGAAAATCAAAATGACCATAAACCCCAATAAAAGAAAGCCAATGGGACTTAGTATAATTTTGTTTTGTAAATATTTCACATGCATATTCTTGTAAATTTATATGTATTTGTATATGTATAAAAACTTTGCATATTGTCAAAATATTTTGAAATGTGACCACGAAATGTAAGCTTTCAGAATTAACGATGTAAACATGCTTGGACAAAGTGAACTTTGTTAAAATGTAAATGTGGCAAAAAGTGTTGCAAACTGGGTTAAACTGTGAACGTTATAAACGACTAATTTTGTGTTGTTTGTGAAACTTATGGCGCATAAACCAAATAACTGTTTGTAAATCGATATAAACTGCAATTTACTTCGACGATAATGAGGATTTTCACTCTGCAAATGAACGTTTGTTGGCAAGTGTAAACAATGTGGTGAAACACCTACCTTTGCGAACATCGACGCCGTTGTTCCTGGCCGGTCTTCAGATGCTTGGAGACTATAAACTCAGCACCTGTCGTAGGCGATGTGGAGGCTAAAAACTACACCGACCATATATGCCCCGGGAACAATAGTCATCAAAACGCACAAGGACCTGGAGTGTTGTGTCGTAACAGAAGACATGGACGTTGCTTCAGATCACGCACACGCTCAGTCTTATGGTGTCACCGGACTTAACACGCCATTTATGCTGGAATAACAACTTATAATGAACACTATGTGAGAGCGAATACTGTTGAAGACTGTCATAACGCAGCGATTTTGAAACTGCCGCACGCGAAATTCAGTGATGCTACTGCGCGTGCGCAAAGACTACGTGCTGCCAGAGATGCATTGGGAAACCAACGCTGGGAGTACACAACATTAACTGCGCTGGTGAGCAGCTTGCTCAAACACACACTATGTAAACATATATATATATTAATTGTCTAAAAGGATCAAAACTGTAACAAGTGTATGTAGTATATAGATTTAGAAACCAAGTATTGGCAAAGATAATCCTGGGGAAAATATGTATAATAGACATTTAGGTATATCTATTCTATTGTTTGCTAGCCTGCCACGCTAAATGTTTTAGCCTGACAGTCGAGGGGGCGATGTAGCGGGGCTTTAAATTTCGCCGCGCTACACTCGTTCCCTCAGATAAAAATATCCCGTCGCAGCGATATGAGCGCTCGACGGCAGAGAAAATACCAAAATTGTAACCTTTTTTGTTTTCTATCCGTTTTCAGTTGTCTCTTGTTAGCGGTAGCTTAAGGCAGACGTGATCGGATGCTGATGTAAAAACTTAATGGCTAATCTTGATCTGATTGTAATGTGTAGACATTGTGGAAGTTATTAAGAAAGTCGGTGGATGGAAGTAGCAAAGTGAATTAAATTGCATACAGTATCAAGATGATTTTCATTGGTATAAATTAGTGATCCCTGGACTATTGCAAGATTTCGGAGCATATTTTCTCACGCTGAAATGAAGGAGATTTTTGAAGACGTGGACGCCGCCCGAAAGAAGATAAGTTAATCTGGTAAAGGATGATCTCTCATCTACGCCATTTCCCCCTGCCAGTTACATTCTGTTATTCTCTGTTTCTTTTCAATACTTTTTGTAGTGGAAATTGGTTTAACTTTTGCTCAAAAACGCCACAAGGACCACCCCAACAATAGCTTTTCCGAATAACGAAGTCCGATACCTTTTCTGTTATACAAAGTCCGATTTGCATTTCTTTCATTCTTTCCCTTTTTCACGGTCTCTCTTCTCCCATTATTTTTTTTTTAATTAACCACTACATAACTAACTCCACCCGAATAGGCCGTGAAGGCCCAACGGGACCGACCGGCCGCCGTGCCATCCTCAGCCCACAGGCGTCACTGGACGTGGATACGGAGTGGCATGTGGTCAGCACACCGCTCCTCGGCCGTATATCAGTTTCCGAAACCAGTACCGCTACTTCTCTATCAAGCAGCTCCTCAGTTTGCATCACAAGGGCTGCGTGCAACCCACTTGCCAACAGGTCTCGGCAGACCGGATTGTCATCCATGCAAGTGCTAGCCCAGTCGACAGCGCTTAACTTCGGTGATCTGACGGAAACTCGCAAACAGCAGTTTTTGTAACAGTGCGCCTTTCTCTCTCTTGAATATACGTAGTTTTTCTTATGCACTACACGGTCATATTGCTGACACTTATTCGAAATCTGTTCATAACTTTTTTTTTTTTTTTTTTTTTACTATGCCGCGGATGATCTTCCATGTACGTAATAACGTTCAGCACCTGCTCTTTGGACAACGACTGTCGTTTGCTACGTTTCGCTGGAGACGGAATTTGTGGTCCCTGTCGGGAAATGATAATGAACTACATGGCTCGACACGTGTTTCAGCATCGCTTTCACTTGCTAAGCACTTATCGAGACCATTGTACAACTCGTACACTCATGGAGGAAACCAGATGGAGCTGTTGAAAGGATGGCGTTGGACTGGAACCCTCAAGGAGTTAGAAAACGTGGTCGCCCCAGACGGACCTGGAAAAGGACGATCGAGAGAGAAGCTGTAGAGGATGGGAAAACCTGGAGTGAAGTGAAGAGACTCGCTGGAAATCGTACAAGGTGGAGGAATTTCATCATGGCCCTCTGTTCCAGAGGGAACGACAGGAACTAAGTCAGTCAGTCAAGTGACATTTCAAAATCACTGCCACACTTGTTACAATTTTAGTTAATTAACTCAAATATATCACTGAGTTAATTAACTCACACATATCATTCCAGCAATCCTTAGGCATGAATAAATGTTTTAATGAACAATAGATTCTGAGACAAAGTTCTCTGATAATTCGAAGTATTTTTCCTCTTTAAAAGATTTTTCCACACCTGTGAAACGTCGTTCCTGATATGAGCTAGTTGTTCACAAATTAGACGTCGAACTGACCAGTTAAAAGCAGCGCGATTAATATCGGCAAACGCTCTATGGGAACCTCAAAATTATCACCGTATCACCATTAATTTCTCTGTACTCATGACTGAGCAATTATTTCTGCAAATTTTTGAACATTGAACGACATGATGAAGTTTTTTGTTCTGGATCTGGACTGAATCAAGCCAATGTAACTAAACAAAGTTTTCGTGCGTGACCGAGACACGACCACAGCAACGTTCGTCATCGGTGACTGGGCATAAAGAATCGTGAAATACAGAAGTATTCACCAGAATTAGTTAACAAATCACACTTGAAAATTTTTGTGCTCTGCCTGGAACCCCAAGACCCTTGTCTCCCTGTTAACTAACCACGAAAAGTGTTTAATATAATTTCAAGCAACAGCCGGCCGAAGTGGCCGTGCGGTTAAAGGCGCTACAGTCTGGAACCGCAAGACCGCTACGGTCGCAGGTTCGAATCCTGTCTCGGGCATGGATGTTTGTGATGTCGTTAGGTTAGTTAGGTTTAACTAGTTCTAAGTTCTAGGGGACTAATGACCTCAGCAGTTGAGTCCCATAGTGCTCAGGGCCATTTGAACCAATTTCAAGCAACAAAGTTTTCAAGTGTTTATAACAAAGTGCCATGATGTAAATTTTCGTGATGTGGACTCGATACCAACACATAATAATTCCTAATTAAGTAAAATCAAATGTTAGATTTTTTTCACCACTAGCGAAATGTTTGAATCCGAAATGATGATGATACCTTCCCGTCTCCTCTATATCTCTTATTTTAATGATAACCTTTCCTTCTACAATAAGCTTATGTAATCTTTCCTTAGGATTTCTATCTCTTGCTTAATAATAACAAATGAAATCTTCCCTTTGAAATTTATATTCTTTCTCAATCTTCGCATACAAATTTAATTGCTGCTTATTAAAAGTGATTTTATGATTATTTCGACGAAACATGTATTGTCGTCGTGGCCCTCAGCCGTTATCTGCAATAACCCAAAACTGTTCCTTACCTTTTTTACTGTTACTGGATCGCCATCTGACTGCTACATCGAATATACTTACTCTGGTTTACTATATTCTATTAACTGCTGGTGTGCTGTCATAATAAGTGGCTGTATTTATTACCAAAGCTGACGTTATTCTTTAATAGCAAAGCTGACGTTATTCTTTAATTAATTTGACTGAAGTTACATAATTCACAGTCACACTTTTTCTTGACAACAATAAGATTTTTGCAAAGTTTTACGTTGATGGTTTTTGGGATGGATTATAATCAGTAATGCAACATTGCTAGCAAAAATTAATTATATTCTGAAAACGCTTCAAATATTTACTGTTGGTAATGAAATGATTTTACTAACGTTGAAATGGGACTTACGTTTTACAGTAATCTTACAACTAGCATTGCGCAAACATACCTTCAGTAGTCTCGAGTTTCACAAAGAAAATAATTCAATAATATTAGTTCCTCTTATGATAATAATTAGTTGATGTCTCTGTACATCCGTTTATAATCACTTGTAAATCATAGCTGGTGGCTGGCAGGCACACCGCTCCTCTCAACCTCTCGCTTCAGACCTGCTGCCGACCCGCTTCACTTCTCGCTTACTACTGACTTTCTACGAACGCTAAAGTGCGGTCTCTCCTGCCAACAATGCTTTCTGGTGCAGACAATCACTGCTACCATTACAATATGTATCAATGCGCGGTCTTTCCCGCTCTTTGCTTAAAATGTATCCATACGCGGTCTCTCCAGCCCTTTTTAAAATTATATCAATTTGCGTTCTCTCTTGCCAACAATACTTTGGTGCAGACATTCCCTGCTACCACAATTATTTCCAACATGACAAATATTAATTATTCCTACTTAACCCTATTAAACTAATATAAACATCTTTCAAAATTGTGGTTAGACAGTAGACAATAGAAATATACACGTCTTACAATGATACATTTTATTTTGCCTGACAGGGAATCGAACCCGGCACTGCTGCCTTTGTTTTCATCCATTAACTGTTTGCTCATCAGTACTGAGATGTGTGCATGTTGTTGTTGTTGTTGTTGTTGTCTTCAGTCCTGAGACTGGTTTGATGCAGCTCTCCATGCTACTCTATCCTGTGCAAGCTTATTCATCTCCCAGTACTTACTGCAACCTACATCCTTCTGAATCTGCTTAGTGTATTCGCCTCTTGGTCTCCCTCTACGATTTTTACCCTCCACGCTGCCCTCCAATGCTAAATTTGTGATCCCTTGATGCCTCAGAACATGTCCTACCAACCGGTCCCTTGTTCTTGTCAAGTTCTGCCATAAACTCCTCTTTTCCCCAATCCTATTCAATAGCTCCTCATTAGTTATGTGATCTACCCATTTAATCTTCAGCATTCTTCTGTAGCACCACATTTCGAAAGCTTCTATTCTCTTCTTGTCTAAACCATTTATCGTCCACGTTTCACTTCCATACATGGCTACACTCCATACAAATACTTTCAGAAACGACTTCCTCACACTTAAATCTATACCCGATGTTAAGAAATTTCTCTTCTTCAGAAACGCTTTCTTTGCAATTGCCAGTCTACATTTTATATCCTCTCTACTTCGACCATCATCAGTTATTTTGCTCCCCAAATAGCAAAACTCCTTTACTACTTTAAGTGTCTCATTTCCTAATCTAATTCCCTCAGCATCACCCGACTTAATTCGACTACATTCCATTATCCTCGTTTTGCTTTTGTTGATGTTCATCTTATATCCTCCTTTCAAGACACTGTCCATTCCGTTCAACAGCTCTTCCAAGTCCTTTGCTGTCTCTGACAGAATTACAATGTCATCGGCGAACCTCAACGTTTTTATGTCTTCTCCATGGACTTTAATACCTACTCCGAATTTTTATTTTGTTTCCTTTACTGCTTGCTCAATATACAGATTGAATAATATCGGGGACAGCCTACAACCCTGTCTCACTCCCTTCCCAACCGCTGCTTCCCTTTCACGCCCTTCGAGTCTTATAACTGCCATCTGGTTTCTGTACAAATTGTAAATAGCCTTTCGCTCCCTGTATTTTACCCCTGCCACCTTCAGAATTTGAAAGAGATTATTCCAGTCAACATTGTCAAAAGCTTTCTCTTAGTCTACAAATGCTAGAAATGTAGGTTTGCCTTTCCTTAATCTATTTTCTAAGATAAGTCGTAGGGTCAGTATTGCCTCACGTGTTCCAACATTTCTACGGAATCCAAACTGATCTACCCCAAGGTCGGCTTCCACTAGTTTTTCCATTCGTCTGTAAAGAATTCGCGTTGGTATTTTGCAGCTGTGACTTATTAAACTGATAGTTCGGTAATTTTCACATCTGTCAACACCAGCTTTCTTTGGGATTGGAATTATAATATTCTTCTTGAAGTCAGAGGGTATTTCGCCTGTCTCATACATATTGCTCACCAGATGGTAGTGTTTTGTCAGGACTGGCTCTCCCAAGGCCGTCAGTAGTTCTAATGGAATGTTGTCTACTCCTGGGGCCTTGTTTCGACTCAGGTCTTTCAGTGCTCTGCCAAACTCTTCACGCAGTATCGTATCTCCCATTTCATCTTCATCTACATCCTCTTCCATTTCCATAATGTTGTCCTCAAGTACATCGCCCTTGTATAGACCCTCTATAGACTCCTTCCACCTTTCTGATTTCCCTTCTTTGCTTAGAACTGGGTTTCCATCTGAGCTCTTGATATTCGTACAAGTGGTTCTCCTTTCTCCAAAGGTCTCTTTAATTTTCCTGTAGGCAGTATCTATCTTACCCCTAGTGAGATAAGCCTCAACATCCTTACATTTGTCTTCTAGCCATCCCTGCTTAGCCATTTTGCACTTCCTGTCGATCTCATTTTTGAGACGTTTGTATTCTTTTTTGCCTGCTTCATTTACTGCATTTTTATATTTTCTCCTTTCATCAATTAAATTCAATATATCTTCTGTTATCCAAGGATTTCTACTAGCCCTCGTCTTTTTACCTACTTGATCCTCTGCTGTCTTCACTACTTCATCCCTCAGAGCCACCCATTATTCCTCTACTGTATTTCTTTTCCGCATTCCTGTCAATTGTTCCCTTATGCTCTCCCTGAAACTCTGTACAACCTCTGGTTTAGTCAGTTTATCCAGGTCCCATCTCCTTAAATTCCCATCTTTTTGCAGTTTCTTCAGTTTTAATCTACAGTTCATAACCAATAGATTGTGGTCAGTGTCCACATCTGCCCCTGGAAATGTCTAACAATTTAAAACCTGGTTCCTAAATCCCTGTCTTATCATTATATAATCTATCTGATACCTTCTAGTATCTCCAGGATTCTTCCATGTATACAACCTTCTTTTATGACTCTTGAACCAAGTGTTAACTATGATTAAGTTATGCTCTGTGCAAAATTCTACCAGACGGCTTCCTCTTTTATTTCTCTCCCCCAATCCATATTCACTCACTATGTTTCCTTCTCTCCCTTTTCCTACTCTCGAATTTCAGTCACCCATGACTATTAAATTTTCGTCTCCCTTTACTACCTGAATAATTTCTTTTATCTCATCAAACATTTCATCAATTTCTTCATCATCTGCAGAGCTAGTTGGCATATAAACTTGCACTACTGTAGAAGGCATGGGTTTCGTGTCTATCTTGGCCACAATAATGCGTTCACTATGCTGTTTGTAGTAGCTTACCCGCGCTCCTATATTTTTATTCATTATTAAACCTACTCCTGCCTTACCCCTATTTGATTTTGTATTTATAACCCTGTATTCTCCTGACCAAAAGTCTTGTTGCTCCTGCCACCGAACTTCACTAATTTCCACTATATCTAACTTCAACCTATCCATTTCCCTTTTTAAATTTTCTAACCTACCTGCCCGATTAACATGTTTGAATTGAAATAACTGTAGCTATCGTTAATGTTGACAATAATGGCGACCGTAAGGATGGGCTGAAGGGGTGGTAGAAGGACCGAAAAAAAAGTGACAAGCTTCGTGCTCTCTATACACAAAGTCGAGTGTTTCAGTCCACGTCCACTCCATTCCGCGGTTTCTTTAAATCACGTATCGGATATATGCTAATTTATCAGTTTGATGGAACCTCTAGCATAATTTGTTTCATTTCCTAATCGACCTATAATGGCAAAGAGTTACAGAAATATATTCTGCCAAACAGGTCGTGGCTGCTTCAATATCAGAACAGTTTACGCTCGAAAGTTTCCTCGACCCACAGCAGCTCTCGACTACCGGCCTTGAGCATCCTGCCACCAACGTCGGACTCCTACGAACAGGTGAACGTGGCGAGGTGCTGTGAGTGTATTTATCAGCGCTCATTTTCTTAGTTGAAGTTCTAGTATTTATCTTGCTTTGGATTTTACGTGCCTTAAACTTATGAACTTATTTAAGTGTGAGAAAATATAGTCCCAAGTGGACAAAATACTAACATTTGTGACATATTCTTCACTTTGGGTTTACCAGAGGGGTGAAGGCAGCAGAGGCAACTCTGAACCTTTGTATTGTATGTGGGACGAGTGCAAAACACACAAAAAAGAGTTTTTTACTTCAAGAAAGTTCGTTGTGGCATGAATGATTTTGCACATTCAGGAAGCCTCGAGAACAGACACATGGGATGAAGTGCGACTGTTTAAGCATTGTGCGACATTTGCATGCTCTAATTTAAGAAACAAATCAAAGATGTTACTATGAACGAATTTCAGGGCCGAAATAGATGACGGTGACCAAGTCATCTGGAGAGAATGATCGTGACATTTAACAGAAGACATTAACATCCTCTGGCGTCGTTCCTAAGCGCAATTACATAAGGTAATGCAACGAAATTTCTGCGATGAAGTATTGTCTTCATGAGTTAGTTTATTTTTAATTTAATCTAAGAATAATTGGAGATGTCTGATGTTAACTTGAAAACTATTCCCTAGACACTGAAAGAACTAAATGACTACTTGTTACGGTCCAGTTGCCTCAAAGCTTCGCAACCATTTGCTGCGAACTAAATATTTACCTGTTTAGGGCAACTACTTATAAAAAAGAGCAAGAAGCATTAAATGTTTCCTCGAAGCACGCGTATAAAAGAGACGGAATGAAGACATTAATAGCGATAATGGCTGTAATAATCGAAGTGTCTGGCAACTTCATACTGTGCAATGGCATCTTTCGATCTAAGAAATTTCTTGTAATAGTGAAAATTTCAGAATGGCTTCGAATTGAGGCTATGATGGCTAAAAGCGTCTTTACATCCCGCTGGCATGAGACCAGCATAATTTCCTTGTCAGAAGTCTGCTTTGGTCCCTCGCTGGAGTCGTCACCCTGCCTATGCACGGTTGGTAAATGTATACAGTTACCAACCGTGCACAGGCAGGACGACTCCAGCGAGCGACCAAATGGTGTAAATTGCCCTGAAGATGACCCCATCGCAGGTTGAAACCGTTAGGCGGCAAAATAAATAATGCGATTGTGACTGTCATTTTGAATAATTGATTATATATACAAATATGGCGATGTTACAATCATTATGTACATGCATGTGACAGTAGGAATTTACATATTACTAGTGTTATATTACTTACTATTTGCATTAAAAGAGAAGTGGTTAAAATTAAGATAAACAAATAAACCAGTCAGTTTGTTATTAAAGTGTTGCTGCAATGATGTTACGTAAATATTATGGTATACATTGGAATCAAAGTAAATGATAAGGGCCAGATTTCCATAATAAATATTACAATTATGGACATATTATGGAAATATTATGGCATAAATTGGAAGCACAGTAAATGATTTGGGATGGATTTACACATATAAATGTTACAACAGTGGACATTTCATTGACATTTGTTAAATATTACAGCTATGGACATATTATGTAAATATTATGGCATACTTTGGAAGCACAGTAAACGATCTGAGGCGGATGTACATACACATAAATGTATCTTAACTTGAACTAGCCATTTTAAGATGAACCTGTCGGTTCGAAACTGCTAACGGCGATGTTTAAATAAAGAAAAATCATTGTAAAAAGTGGCTAGTTGCTGTCAGCTTTATGTAAGAGTCAGTCTGTGTTTTGTACACAGCCACAGGCTTCTAATGTCAGTTTGTGACAAAATAACATCAAAATTTATTGTCCATAAACATACTTAATTTTGCCTGATGATTGCTAGAGCGACTTTTCTGACGGAGTTAGTTAACTCAGAAGTGTGGTAGTGATTTTTAAGAGTCATTTACTATAATAAAACTAAGCTTACAAGCGTTAATGACTGTCTCATATCTATTGATGCATTTCCTAGTATTTAAGATATTGTGGAACTGATTTTCATCTCGACTAATTACCTGAAGGAACAGTGTTCTCTGGCGAACTCTTGTAGTATCCATTTTGTATAGTCAAACAACTGTAGTGCAAAGAGGATAGAGAACTTGCAAGATAGATACGTTATTCGGGCTGCATTATATCTGGGGAAGCGCAATTCAGGTCGTTCGGATACTGTTGGGTATGCTAGCACATTGTCCGCAAAGTCGTGCGTATACTACAGCACACCATACATTCCACTGAATCATCTTGCAGAAGCGGTAATGTTTCATCTGCCAAACACTCTGCTATATTCTATGTCAACTTCGGCAACTATCATTGTAGATACAGTATAATGCAATGTTTGCTTTGTTTATCGTTGTCACTGTTCTGCTTTGTATCACCACCACTAGCACTGTTGTGAGTTACTCGTCGTCTAAGCAGTGGTCACCACTGGATACCTTCAGTCCCAATTCCTGTTGTCATTAGCATCCAATATTGTGATTGCGTGGTAGACAAAGTGTGGGCCTTCGAATGCTGTAAATATCATTAGCCTTTTGTGATCTCGCACTCATAAGATTCCTTAAAAGTTAACACTATAGTAGTTCGGTGAAAAGAAACCGTGCAACGCCAGAACATAGAGCAGCCACGAAGGCAGATTTTCATTGAACGACAGCTGAAGACATAATCGGACGAAAGACGCATCATTGTGTGATCACACGACTACAGAATGCTCACTGGATTTAGCCAGTCCCATTGAATGTCCGGTAAATTGCGTACTTTATGATGTGAAACAGCCACGTGAAACAAATTGCAGGAAAGGCATATGCTCTCTAGAGAGTTTCATTGGAAAAATCCTCAGGAAGACAAATCCATCCATGAAGAAAGTAGCCCGCAAAACACTCGTTCGATGGATACCTTAATATTTTTCGTCACTCTACGACTTGTACCAGATAGGACCGATTGAAGAAACAGAGGAGATCCAAAGAAAAGCGGCGATTTTCGTCACAGGTTCGTTTAGTAACCGGAAAGCATCACAAAGATAATCATCCAAGGCCAGTGACAGATGTATACCAGCTGTGTAACGGTGTGATTTAGTATTAAGCGTACAGGGTACTTATAAACGGTGGAAAAATCGATTTTTTATGACTTTATTAAATTCTATAGTCTTTTCTGATTACATTGACATATACATTATAAGGTTTCAAATGAAAAATGAGCTATATATACCAAATTTTAAAGTTACAGTCATGTATTCCGCCACGCTCCCTTTATTTCTGTTACAGAAACAAGTATTATTTTGAAAAGAACTGCGAACTTTCTGTTTATAGCGATTATACGTATGCTACATTGTATATGTTGGTAACAGTGCAGGCTTCTAGTGTCTGTAAGTGGTTATCTTTGCTAGTATTTACTTCTGTTTCGCTGAAGCAGTTTGTTCACGTGTTACTGAATGTTTGTTGCCCAGGTGCTGCATATATTTGTGGAAGAACATATTCTTTAGTGTGCAATAAATATGAACTATGCCACGCATCAGGGAATTCAATAAAAGAAAATTCCGTGGTCACCAGTTTACAAACAAAGCAAGCCACACTGTTGAAAGTAACCTATTTATCAGTTCTTCAGAGAAGAAACTCCCACATGACACGCTTCCTGGTGATTAAAAGTTGTGCGTTAACAATGACGCTGTTTGTAGTGGATTTGTTGATGTTGATATGGGCATCTCATCTTCTTTGATAAAGGAAGTTGCGAAATGTAATCAATGTGTGGTGTAGGCTGTCTGGAAATAACTGAACAACAGAGTAGCAGGAAGGGTTTAGCGTCAAAATTAGTTGTTCTGTGTAGATACTACAATAAATCTACCTCGAAAATGACTTCGGACATTGTGCACAATTCATATGATGTGAAATTGAAGTTAGTGTATGCAGTGCTTGCAATAGCAAAAGGAAAAAGGCTTCTCAAATGTTTTGTGGGTTGATGCACCTTCCTCCTTCTCCCAGTAGATTCAACAAGTACATAAAAATACTTTTAGGTGCGTTTGCGGTTATGTCTAAAGCACCTATGAAACGTTCAGTAGAAGAAAGTGTAAATATCAGTGGAACCAGGGACATTGCTGTTGCACTTGATGGAACATAGCAATGTCTAGGACATCGTTCCTTGAATGGTGTTGTAAGTGCTACTTCTCTGGAGAATGGAAAAGTTGTTGATGTTGAGTGCTTATCTAAGTACTGCCACACCTGCCATGATAACACTGAAGGACATATTGAACATCAGTGTTCTAAGAATTATGATGGTTACAGTGGAGGTATGGAAAGTGATGGAGCTCCAAAAATATTCCAGAGGTCGGTGCCCGTTTATAACGTTAGATATAGGGAAGTATCTAGGCGATGGGGACTTTAAAGCTTTCAATAAAATTAATGAGGTCAGTGTCTATGGTGATACCTTTTAACAAAACTGGAGTGTTGTGGACATGTTCAAAAGAGGATGGTTGCTAGATTGAGGAAGCTACGAAGAGAAATGAAAGGAAAGTTGCTGTCTGATGGAAAATCTCTGTCTGGACGAGGCAGATTGACAGAAACTGAAATAGACCTTCTTCAGAGTTATTATGGACTGGCCATTAGACTAACTGCACCTCTGAATGACGTTGCAGCGATGAGAAAAGCTGTATAGGCCACCTACTTCCATAAGTTGTCCACAGATGACAACCCTGTTCACGGACTTTGCCCTAAACGAGTAGATTCTTGGTATGGTTACCAAAAAGCAAAATAAAGTGGTCAAATATACCGTCACAAGCATCCTCTTCCTGAGCCTGTTATGAATGAAACAAAACCAATTTTTAGAGACTCGAGTGACACCGTTTTGCTTAGTAAATGTCTTCATGGGGGCACTCAGAATACAAATGAAAGTTTCAACAATTGCATATGGGAAAGATTACCCAAGAATGTTTTTGTAGGACTAAATACATTAAAAGTTGGTGTACCAGATGCAGTGATATGTTTCAATGATGAAGTGATAGGTAGGTTGGAAGTCCTGAGAAATTTAGGCATAAGCCGGCTGCAGTGACCGAGTGGTTCTAGGCGCTTCAATCTGGAACAGCGCGACCGCCACGGTCGCAGGTTCGAATCCTGCCTCGGGCATGGATGTGTGTGATGTCCTTAGGTCAGTTAGATTTAAGTAGTTCTAAGTTATAGGTTACTGATGTCCTCAGATGTTGAGTCCCATAGTGCTCAGAGCCATTTGAACCAAATTTAGGCACAAAATGTGGCTCTAATATGGAAGATCAGTTGCTTGCGTGTGACAGGCAACGGGTTCATGAAGCTGATAGATTCGCTCTTCAAGTTACCAAAGAAGCAAGAAATGCTAAAAGGAATGCGCAGAGGAAGCTTGAAGATGAAGAAATGTTGCAGGATGAAGACTATGCTTTAGGAATGTTCTGAGGCACTGTTTAATAGGACTCATATCTTCATTCGCAATTTCCCGCAAGTTGTATTTTCCAGAATTCTGGTCCAAATATTTCCTTAAGTTTATAAAGTATTGCTCTAAGTTTTTTCTGTAACTTTCAATAGTCCATATTTATGTAGTAGACTTAAGCTTTATTACAGAATCCACTAAATTATAGAAAAAGTAACAGTTTTATTAGGAAAAAAATTATAAAAATTAAAATGTAAGATATGATATTTTTTATCCTTGTAATATACATAATAGGTGGACTTAAATAGATCTAGTACCTCCGCCATCATGTCATGCATGTCTGGTAAAAATTTGGTCGCCGTCAAATGTATAACATTGGGTTAAGTGGTACCTCAAGCACTTTGGAAAAAAAAATTACATCAATTTCTTTGTAATTTTTTTAATAACCCTAAGCAGGTTAAAAATATTCAAAATACTTCTGATTTGTTTAGAAAGTGTGCTGCATTATCTGATATGAACAAAAAATCTGTAAAACATATACATTATAAACTGTTCCTGAAAGAAATAGGTGTTGATTTTTTACACAATATTAAGCCGGAAAAGTACTCTCTATCCTTAAAATGTCGAGAGCCTGCTTTCCTAGAAGACATATGTCGCGAAAAGACCTTGAAGGTAGTATTGAAGAGATTGGAGCCTACACGGACGCTTCACAACAACCATTTTTCTCGCACACCACTTGCGACTGGACTAGAAAAGGGTGGGAAAGTGATGTTGGTACACAAAGTATTCCCCCGCGACACACCATAAGAGGGCTTGCAGAGAATAAGTGTACCTGTAGATGTAGAATTCTGATGTATAATGAGCAGCTTTGGGTGAGCAGTACATCTCTCGAACAGCGCGCAGGTAAAACGAACACTTAAATCTGACCTTCCGAGCTCTGATTTCTCTTATTTTATTGTGAAGATTAGTTCTCCCTACGTAGGTGGGCGCCAACAAAACACTTTCGCATTTGGAGGAGTTGGTGACTGAAATTTCATGAGAAGATCCTGCTTTAACGAAAAACGCCTTTGTTTTAATTATTGCTACCCAAATTCGCGTATAATATCTGTGGCACTTTGACCCTCATTTCGAAAAAATACAAAACGAGCTGCCTTTCTTTGAACGTATTCGATGTCCTCCGCCAGTCCTGTCTGTTGCGGATCGCACACAGCTCAGATATATTTCAGAAAAGGATGGACAAGCGTTGTTTACGCAGGCTCTTCAGTAGACCTTTTGCATTTTCTGAGTGTTCTGCCAGTAAATCGCAGTCTTTGGTTCGTTTTCCTCTAAACATGATCTATGTGATCGTTCCAGTTTAAGTTAATAAGTAGTTGTAATCTGTAATTACGTAGGTTAATTTGTGTGACTTGTCACGTAACCGAAATTTAGCGGATTCCTTTTAGTAGTTATGCCGATTACTTCACACTTTTTATTATTTAAGAGTCAGCTGCCACCGTACAGTTATCTTATCTAAATCATTTTGCAATTGGTGTTGATCATCTGATGACTGTACAAGACGATAAATGACAGAATGATCTGCAAACAATTTAAGAGTACTGCTCAGAGTGTCTACTAAATGGTTTAATTGCCAGTAGCAGCAAACGGGCTTCAACATTTCCTTGGGGAACGTCAGATATTACTTGTGTTTTACTCTATGTCTTTACGTCAACTACGATGAACTGTGACATTTCTGACAGGAAATCACGAATCCAGTCACACAACTGCAACCATACTATGTAATCGGATCATAAGTCGCTTGTGAGGAACAGTGTCAAGCTTTCTCTTAATCTAAAAATATGGAGTCAATTTGATATCCCCTGTTGATAGTACTCATTACTTCGTGAGAATACAGAGCTAGTTGTGTTAGACAGGAGTGATGTTTTCTGAATCCATGTTGGCTATTTATCAATAAATGGTTTTCTTTCAGGGAATTCGTAATGTTTGGAAACAGTATATGTTCCAAAATGCTCCTGCAAATCGACATTAGCGAAACGGGTCCGTAATTCAGTGGATTACTCCTTTCTTGGATATACGGCACTTCCTGACGACCAATGATTTCATATCCAAAGGAGAATTTCTGTGAGGAGGAGCCGCGATGGTTTTAAACGGAAACTGTGCAGAATGGCAGCTTTGTGTAGAGAAACGATCCTTTAATTACATTCACAATCTAAACTACCTACCACAGTCGTGCGCCTCCGTAGCTGAATGGTGTTAATCGATCAACAACGAACTTAAACGGGTGTCTTACGATGTGCGCCCGGAGCAGATCAAAGACCGGAGGCGAACAAAATGAGATTTTTTTTTTAAAAAAAAAAAGATGTCAACGCGTTCGATTCCCGGCTCGCTCGGAAATTTTCTCCGCTCAGGGACTGGATGTTGTGTTGTCCTAATCATTATCATTTCATCCTCATCAACGCGCAATTCGCCGAAGTGGCGTCAATTCGAAAGACTTGCACCCGGCGAACGGTCTACCCGACGGGAGGCACTAGTCACAAGATATTTACATTTACCACAGCCGAGATTGATAACGCACACTTCGGAGGAAACCGATTCGAATCCTGATACTTGAAGAAATTTTTATTATTGGTATCTGGCCAGTAATCGGTGAAAAAGTAGTGTCAAGACTTTGTATCAATATATCCAAGATTATATTCAAAAATATCTGCGCGACACATCACAAAGTGAGGATATGTGACAATGTTGATGATGATCTGTCTGTGGAATAGAAGTGTTAGACTCAGCGCACGTTCCGCTTCCCCTTCGGCTATTCAATAGGAGTGGGTTATGTGCTGTCACCGGGTGTCATCTTCTAAGCTCTCTCTCTTATCGTCACCAACAGCACAAACTTCACACTAAACTGTACAAGCACTCTGTAGTCATCTACACTGACAACGTACACTTAATAGCCAACACACACAGATCACAATCTAGAAGAGTAATTGTGGATGAGGAAGGAGGGAAGCCGGCCGCTGTGACCGAGCAGTTCTAGGCGCTTCAGGCCGGAACCGCGCTGCTGCTACGGTCGCAGGCTCGAATCCTACCTTGGCATGAATGTGTGAGATGTCCTTAGATTAGTTAGGTTTAAGTAGTTCTAAGTCTAGGGGACTGATGACCTCAGATGATAAGTCTCATAGTGCTTAGAGCCATTTTTTGAAGGAGGGCGTTCCCCATTAGACGACCGAGCAACCTTCCAGTGCTCTGCCGACAAACAACAGGGCCACACGATTTTACATTTTGAATCAGGCTCACCAAACAAAACATTGGTCACCTTCTTAGAAGATAACACTGGTCGCTCTGGAGAGTTGTAGGTGGTGTAGAACTGCTACGAGGCAGTCACATGACTCTTTAACGCTGAACTAAGTCACGGTAATGAAGTAGTGGGTACGTGCCGTTCCGCTGTAAGGAATCAGCGCCCGTAAAATATGTCCACGTGGAGACGTGACAGAATGGTAGGAACAGATATTGTGCATGCACCTCCTCACGATCACATCGTGAATGGCCCGCATCTCGTGGTCGTGCGATAGCGCTCTCGCTTCCCACGCCCGGGTTCCCGGGTTCGATTCCCGGCGGGGTCAGGGATTTTCTCTGCCTCGTGATGGCTGGGTGTTGTGTGCTGTCCTTGGGTTAGTTAGGTTTAAGTAGTTCTAAGTTCTAGGGGACTTATGACCACAGCAGTTGAGTCCCATAGTGCTCAGAGCCATTTTTTTGAACATCGTGAATGAAATGGCCCAGTTTGTTGGTGTATTACCGTGAACTGCTTAATACGTGTACAATAAATGGTGAAACTCTTGTACCCATGTATCATGGCGAACAATCAGTGATCGTAAAAATATACTAACCGACAAGGATTTGTGGAGCTTGTCACGCCCTGTTAAAGACAATCGGTATCAAACCTGGCGAAAGTTGCTACTGTCAATGAATGCAGATCCATCTTAACTTGTTTTCAAGCGAGCACTGCGAAGGAAACTCCACGCAGTGGTCTTCTGGAGTCGGGTACATCGCGTATGGTCATTGCTCCAAGCGGAACAAAAGCTGCGTTTAATGGACCAAACAACACGGTAGCTGATGCGGCCGATTAGCCACGATTCCGCGTATTTTCAAATGATACAAAGCGTTGAATACACCTAAGACCCAATGGGTCTTTTAACCAGCAGTGTGTGGAAGGTCTACTTCGAGTAGGAGTTGGTTCTGCGTTGTTGCATTGTTTAATTCATACATTTCGGACGTATTATAATATTTGAGAGTTGTAGCATCGCGTTTTAGTACCTGAATAGTGTAAATTCGCCTAGTCGTCTGTCTTCTGTTTCTGTTTTGAACGGCCAGTGTCGGTTGGACACAGCCAGTGTGCTCCCTGCCGCCGTTGGATAAGCAGCTGCCAGCAGCAAGTCGTATACTCTTAACTCACTTATTTGTTACATAGTTTAATTCTTAATTTCTTTGCGTGTTTTTGGTACTTGCATTGTTTAATTCATAAATTTCGGGCGTATTATAGTATTTGAGAGTTGTAGCATCGCGTTTTAGTACCTGAATAGTGTAAAATCGCGTAGTCTCCTTCCGCTGCCGATCAGTGTGTCAGTAGTGTGAGAGTAGCAGCATTACTGCATTTAATAGGCAATCTTGTATTTTGATAACCGCTTAAATTTTGTGTCGAATTGTTTGTGCTCTCTGTAGATTAGTTCAGACGATCTTTGCAACTGCTGTGTTCGGATGCAGGCTGAGTTGGCATCCCTTCGCTCCCAGCTTCAGGCAGTGTTGGCTTCGGTCACACAGCTTGAGGCTGTTGCCAATGGGCATCACTGTGGGGATCCGGATGGGGGTTTTTCGGGGACGGGCAGCTCGTCCCACGCATTCCCCGATCGGCCTACGACTGTGGCTGCCCGGGATACTGCCCACATTGAGGCTGATCCCTCATCTGTGGTAGAGTGGGAGGTCGTCTCAAGGTGTGGCAGGGGGCGAAAGGCATTCCGGAGGGCTGAACGGAAGGCCTCTCCAGTTTGTCTGACGAACCGGTTTCAGGCTCTGTCTCAGGCTGATACTGATCATTGGCCGGACATGGCTGCTCGTCCTGTTCCAGAGGTTGCCCCTCAGTCTGCAAGATCTGGGCGGTCGCAGAGGGTGGGCTTACTGGTAGTTGGGAGCTCCAACGTCAGGCGCTTAAGGGGGCCCCTTAGGGATATGGCAGCAAGAGAGGGGAAGAAAACCAATGTGCACTCCGTGTGCATACCGGGGGGGGGGGGGGGGAGGGGGGAGGGGGGGGTCATTCCAGATGTGGAAAGGGTCCTTCCGGATGCCATGAAGGGTACAGGGTGCACCCATCTGCAGGTGGTCGCTCATGTCGGCACCAATGATGTGTGTCGCTATGGATCGGAGGAAATCCTCTCTGGCTTCCGGTTGGTTCAAATGGCTCGGAGCACTATGGGACTCAACTGCTGTGGTCATAAGTCCCCTACAACTTAGAACTACTTAAACCTAACTAACCTAAGAACAGCACACAACACCCAGCCATCACGAGGCAGAGAAAATCCCTGACCCCGCCGGGAATCAAACCCGGGAACCCGGGCGTGGGAAGCGAGGGCTTCCGGCGGCTATCTGAGTTGGTGAAGACTGCCAGTCTCACTAGCGTGATGAAAGCAGAGCTCACCACCTGCAGCATCGTCGACAGGACTGACTGCGGACCTTTGGTGCAGAGCCGAGTGGAGGGTCTAAGTCAGAGGCAGAGACGGTTCTGCGACCGTGTGGGCTGCAGATTCCTCGACTTGCGCAATAGGGTGGTGGGGTTTCGGGTTCCGCTGGGTATGTCAGGAGTCCACTACACACAGCAAGCGGCTACACGGGTAGCAGGGGTTGTGTGGCGTGGACTGGACGGTTTTTTTAGGTTAGATGGCCTCGGGCAAGTACAGAAAGGGCAACAGCCTCAAAGGGTGCGGGGCAAAGTCAGGACATGCGGGGACCAAGCAGCAATCGGTATTGCACTTGTAAACTGTCGAAGCTGCATTGGTAAAGTACCGGAACTTCAAGCGCTGATAGAAAGCACCGAAGCTGAAATCGTTATAGGTACAGAAAGCTGACTGAAGCCAGAGATAAATTCCGCAGAAATTTTTACAAAGGCACAGACGGTGTTTAGAAAGGATAGATTGCATGCAACCGGTGGTGGCGTGTTTCTCTCTGTTAGTAGTAGTTTATCCTGTAGTGAAGTAGAAGTGGATAGTTCCTGTGAATTATTATGGGTGGAGGTTACACTCAACAACCGAGCTAGGTTAATAGTTGGCTCCTTTTACCGACCTCCCGACTCAGCAGCATTAGTGGCAGAACAACTGAGAGAAAATTTGGAATACATTTCACATAAATTTTCTCAGCATGTTATAGTCTTAGGTGGAGATTTCAATTTACCAGATATAGACTGGGACACTCAGATGTTTAGGACGGGTGGTAGGGACAGAGCATCGAGTGACATTATACTGAGTGCACTATCCGAAAATTACCTCGAGCAATTAAACAGAGGACCGACTCGTGGAGATAACATCTTGGACCTATTGATAACAGACCCGAACTTTTCGACTCTGTAAGTGCAGAACAGGGAATCAGTGATCATAAGGCCGTTGCAGCATCCCTGAATATGGAAGTTAATAGGAATATAAAAAAAGGGAGGAAGGTTTATCTGTTTAGCAAGAGTAATAGAAGGCAGATTTCAGACTACCTAACAGATCAAAACGAAAATTTCTGTTCCGACACTGACAATGTTGAGTGTTTATGGAAAAAGTTCAAGCCAATCGTAAAATGCGTTTTAGACAGGTACGTGCCGAGTAAAACTGTGATGGACGGGAAAAACCCACCGTGGTTCAACAACAAAGTTAGGAAACTACTGCGAAAGTAAAGAGAGCTTCACTCCAAGTTTAAACGCAGCCAAAACCTCTCAGACAAACAGAAGCTAAACGATGTCAAAGTTAGCGTAAGGAGGGCTATGCGTGAAGCGTTCAGTGATTCGAAAGTAAAATTCTATGTACCGACTTGACAGAAAATCCTAGGAAGTTCTGGTCTTACGTTAAATCAGTAAGTGGCTCGAAACAGCATATCCAGACACTCCGGGATGATGATGGCACTGAAATAGAGGATGACACGCATAAAGCTGAAATACTAAACACTTCTTCCAAAGCTGTTTCACAGAGGAAGACCGCACTGCAGTTCCTTCTCTAAATCCTCGCACAAACGAAAAAATGACTGACATCGAAATAAGTGTCCAAGGAATAGAAAAGCAACTGGAATCACTCAACAGAGGAAAGTCCACTGGACCTGACGGGATATCAATTCGATTCTACACAGAGTACGCGGAAGAACTTGCCCCCCTTCTAACAGAAGTGTACCGCAACTCTCTAGAGGAACGGAAGGTTCCAAATGATTGGAAAAGAGCACAGGTAGTCCCAGTCTTCAAGAAGGGTCGTCGAGCAGATGCGCAAAACTATAGACCTATATCTATGACGTCGATCTGTTGTAGAATTTTAGAACATGTTTTTTGCTCGCGTATCATGTCGTTTTTGGAAACCCAGAATCTACTCTGTAGGAATCAACATGGATTCCGGAAACAGCGATCGTGTGAGACTCAACTCGCTTTATTCGTTCATGAGACCCAGAAAATATTAGATACAGGCTCCCAGGTATATGCTATTTTCCTTGACTTCCGGAAGGCGTTCGATACAGTTCCACACTGTCGCCTGATAAACAAAGTAAGAGCCTACGGAATATCAGACCAGCTGTGTGGCTGGATTGAACACATCATGTTGTTATCAATGGAGAGACGTCTACAGACGTTAAAGTAACCTCTAGCGTGCCACAGGGGAGTGTTATGGGACCATTGCTTTTCACAATATACATAAATGACCTAGTAGATAGTGTCGGAAGTTCCATGCGGCTTTTCTCGGATGATGCTGTAGTATGCAGAGAAGTTGCAGCATTAGAAAATTGTAGCGAAATGCAGGAAGATCTGCAGCGGATAGGCACTTGGTGCAGGGAGTGGCAACTGACCCTTAACATAGACAAATGTAATGTATTGCGAATACATAGAAATAAGGATCCTTTATTGTATGATTATATGATAGCGGAACAAACACTGGTAGCAGTTACTTCTGTAAAATATCTGGGAATATGCGTGCGGAACGATTTGAAGTGGAATGATTATATAAAATTAATTGTTGGTAAGGCGGGTACCAGGTTGAGATTCATTGGGAGAGTCCTTAGATAATGTAGTCCATCAACAAAGGAGGTGGCTTACAAGACACTCGTTCGACCTGTACTTGAGTATTGGTCATCAGTGTGGGATCCGTACCAGATCGGGTTGACGGCGGAGATAGAGAAGATCGAAAGAAGAGCGGCGCGTTTCGTCACAGGGTTATTTAGTTACCGTGATAGCGTTACGGAGATAATTAGCAAACTCAAATGGCAGACTCTGCAAGAGAGGCGCTCTGCATCGCGTTGTAGCTTGCTCGTCAGGTTTCGAGAGGGTGCGTTTTTTGGATGAGGTATCGAATATATTGCTTCCCCCTACTTATACCTCCCGAGGAGATCACGAATGTAAAATTAGAGAGATTCGAGCGCGCACGGAGCTTTCAGACAGTCGTTCTTCCCGCGAACCATACGCGACTGGAACAGAAAAGGGAGGTAATGACAGTGGCACGTAAAGTGCCCTCCGCCACACACCGTTGGGTGGCTTGTGGAGTATAAATGTAGATGTAGAACGATGTTTCCAGAATGCTTTTCGTACCATGGCGTAGATCCAGTCATTCAGGTTACCGCGGAATATGAACGAGGATGTATATTTCAACAGTCTGGTAACCAAGTATCGCTCTTTCTTGTACATCTTCATGATGAGTGTGCTGTGGGCACTCCTGTCTTCCAGGACGATAAAAACTATGTCATGCACGCATACGTATTGCATGCATATGTTTTTGAGTTGGAAAACATACAGGTACCCTACCGTATCTCGGCTGGCACCTAAATCACTCAATATTAGTTACACTGAAAATGTACGAAGTTAGTTGGAAAATGGGCGAAAAATATGGATATGATAGCTCTGCGGGGTTTAATGGTCGATGAGAGGATTCGGCTGGATTTGGCGTACCTGTATAGCCGCGGAGTCCCATTCTCGCGGAAAATGAGACAATTTTCAAGGATAGAGGCGGTGTTACACGGTTTAAGCGCTATGTCTTTTGGGGGTGACCTTTTTAACTACAGTACTAATCTGAAATGTGGTGACACTTGGTGGAGGGAAGTGCCTCCTTTTGAGTCATCAGTCTTATGACAGGTTTGATGTGACCTGCCACGAATGCCTCTCCTGTGCCAACCTCTTCATATCAGAGCAACACTTGCGATCTATGTCCTCGGTAATTTGCTACATGTATTCCAATCTCTGTTTTTCTCTAGAATTTTTACCCTCTGTAGCTCCCTCAAGTACCATGGAAGCCATTCCGTGATGTCATAACAGATGTCCTACCATCCTTTCCCTTCTTCTTGTCAGTGTTCTCCATTTATTCCTTTCCTCGCCGATACTGCGGAGAACTTCCTTATTCTTTACCTTACAAGTGCAACTAACTTTCAATATTCTTATGTAGCACCACATCTCAAATGCTTCGGTTCTCTTCATCTCTGGTTTTCCCACAATCTATGCTTCCCTTACCACACAGTACTGTGCTCCAAACCTACATTCTCAAAAATTTCTTCCTCAAGTTAATTCGTATATTTGATACTAATAGCGTTCTCTTGGCCAGAAATGCCCTTTTCGCCAGTACTATTCTGCTTTTTATGTCTTTATTGCTCTGCTTGTCATTCTCAAAAATTTCTTCCTCAAATTAATCCGTATATTTGATGCTAGTAGACTTCTCTTGGCCAGAAATGCCCTTTTCGCCAGTACTATTCTGCTTTTTATGTCTTTCTTGCTCTGCTTGTCATGGGTTATCTTGCTGCCTAGGAGGCAGAATTCCACCTACTTCGTGATCAACAGTCCTGATGTTAAGCTTCTCGCTGTTCTCATTTCTAATTACATTCATATTTATTTAATTTACTCTCAGTCCATATTCTGTGCCCATTAGACTGTTCATATCATTCAATACGTCGTGCAATTCTTCTTCAATTTCACTAAGGACAGCAATGTCATCAGCGATTCTTATCATCAATATCCTTTCACCCTGAATTTTCATTGCACTCTTGAACCTTTTTTTTATTTCCGTCATTGCTTCTTCGATGTATAGGTTGAACAGTTATAGGTTGAACAGTAGAGGCGCAAGACTACATCCCTGTCTTACAGCCTTTTTAATCCGAGCACTTCGTTGTTGGTCTTCCACTCTTATTGTTCCTTCTTGGCTATTGGACATACTGTATATTACCCGTCTTTCCCTACAGCTTATCCCGATTTTTCTCAGGGTTTCGAACATCTTGCACGCTTTGACACTGTCGAAGGCTTTTTCCCGGTCGACAGATCCTATGAACGTGTCGAGAGTTTTCCATAGTCTTGCTTCCATCATCAAATGCAACTTCAGAATTGCCTCTCTGGTGCCTTTACCTTTCTTAAACCCAAATTGATCGTCATCTAACACATTCTTAGTTTTCTATTCCATTCTTCTGCATATTATTCTTGTGAGCAACTTGGATGCGTGAGCTGTTAAGCTGACTGTGAGATAATTCTCGCAATTCTCGGTTCTTGCCATGTTGGAAATTAGCTGGATGATGTTCTCCCTAAAGTCGGAAGTCATACATTGTACACACCAACGTGAATAGCCGTTCTATTGCCACTTCCTTTAATTATTGTAGAAATTCTAATGGAATGTTATCTATCCCTTCTGTCTTATTCGATCTTATGTCTTCCAAAGTTCTTTCAAATTCTGATTCTAGTACTGGATCCCCTGTCTCCTCTATATCGACTCCTTCTCCTTGTTCTACCACATCATCAGACAAGTCTTCCCCCTCATAGAGGCCTTCAGTGTACTCTTTCCACTTATCCGCTCTCTCCTCTGCATTTAACAATGCATTCTTAATGCACCGAAAGCTAGTTTGACTTTCCTGTATGCAGAGTCCGTCCTTCTGACGATCATTTCACATTTTTCATGCAGCCATTTCGGCTTAGCTTCCCTGCATTTTCTATTTATTTCGTTCCTAAGTGACTTGTATTTCTGTCTTACTGAATTCTTCTGAACATTCTTTCATCGATCAACTGAAGTATTTCTTCTGTTATCCATGGTTTCTCTGCAGTTACCTTCTTTATACCTACGTATTTCTTTTCAACTTCTGGGCTGTGATTGCCCTTTTTAGAGATATCCATTTCTCTTCAACTGAACTGCCGGCTTTGCTACTCCTTATGGCAGCATCTATGGCCTCAGAGAACTTTAAGCGTATCTCTTCATTCCTTAGTACTTCTTTGCGCATTGATTCTTCTTGACAAGTCTCTTTAACTTCAGCCTACTCTTTATCACTACTAAATTGCGATCTGAGTCTGTATTTGCTCCTGCGTACGACTTACAATCCAGCATCTGATTTCGGGATCTTTGTCTGATACCGACGTAATCTAACCGAAATCTTTCCATACCTGGCGACCTTTTCCAAGAATACCTCCTCTTCTTGTGATTCTTGAAGAATGTATTCGCCATTACTAGCTGGAACGTACTGCAGAACTCAATTAGTCTTTCTCCTCTTTCGTCCCTAATACAAAGCCCATATTCTCCCATAACCGTTTTGTTATGCCGGAGCCAAGATAGCCCCTGCGGGCCGGCAACCAATATTACACCACAGAGGACGGGGTTGTCTATGCCCAAGGCGTATGAAAAGAACCATGGTAAACACCGGCTATTTACATACAAGATAATGGAAACAGACATTCCGAGCACTACTTCCTGCAGGGTGAGCTCGAGCCACGACCTGCAGAAAGTATTACTACGCCAAAACAAAACCTGACTGGCTGGAGACAGCTATTTAGGGGCTAGAACCAACCCCGAAGTTAAGTTCACTCTGGATGCCGACCTCGTGGACTACTGAAGATTGCCTTTCGTCTTTGAATTGGACTTTTATTAGTGTGTGTGTGTGTGTGTGTGTGTGTGTGTGTGTGTGTGTGTGTTTGTGTGTGTGTGTGTGTATGTGTGTGTGTGTGTGTGTGTGTGTGTGTTTTACCACGAATCTTTGTGGAAAATTAGAAGTGAACTTTTGTTTGTCTCAGTTAGCAGACTTTTACTGGAATCGTTATTGTTACCAATCTTTTTTTTTTGTTCAGTCATCAACCTTATAAACGTACATATATAAAAGTTGTGTTTGTGAAAAATTGCGGATTATCAGTCACTAAACGTTTCTTCTACTCCTCTCCCCACAACCGTGTTCCAATTCCCCAAGACTGTTAGATTTTTCTCTGATTTATGGACTGAATTAGCCGTTTGTAGCCGTCATATACTTCTCTGTCTCTTTATCTTCGACTTGTGACATCGGCATGCGTACCTGAACTATTGCTGTCAGAGCTGGTTTACTACCGTTTCTGATGAAAACAACCCTATCACTGAAATGTTGACAGTCAGACACTCTCTCTCCTACCTTCCACGTTGATACAGAATCATACTCCTGTTATACCATTTACTGCTACTATTGATATTACTTTATACTCATCTGGCCAGAAATCCTTGTCTTTTTTGTATTTCACTTCGCTGACCCCAACTGTATCGAGACTTAGCCTTAGCATTTCCCTTTTCAGATTTTCTAGCTTCCGCACCACGTTCAAACTTCTGACGTTTCACGCCCAGACTCGTATTACGTTACACTTTCGTTGGAAAAGCTAGTGGATAAAAAAGCAGCTGCAGGATTAGCTTAAAATAAAACTGGACTCCCCCAATCCGGGAAGGTCACGGACACAAGGCGCGGCCACCGATCAAAAGACCTTCATCAGCTCAGGTTAAAAGAACACCCCTTAACAGCGCAGCGTTCGGAGCTTCTGGTGAGGCGACCCGCAGCTGCCCGCCGCGGCTGCCGACACCCGCCCACGCTTGCGGTGTCCGCCACTTGATGCGGCAGCCGCCCACGCTGGACTCCGCTCTGCCGGGAAAGCGGCAGGCGTGGCGGCGAGGCGGTCCTAGCGTAGTTGTGGGCGAGTTTCTTGCAGTCGGCGCCTTTCAGAGGGGTGACTGGACCCACCAGCCGCCTACAGTGCCGGCCAACACGTGGATCTTAAAATGCCACTAGTCTTAATTACGTAAGGAGGATTTTCATCCACCCACAAATATTTCACTTGTTGGTTGGAAATTTAGGTTGCTGGATTTTTGCCTTGAAACTCGTTGAGCATAAACTATAATTAATAACTCCAAATGGAAGGTTTTTGAGTATGGTTATTTGGACTTTGGTGTGAGGAAATCCCCCCGTCCAAAAAGATTTGACGCACTCGATGAACTGTCGCCTGACTTGTACGTTGAAGAATTATAGGAAAAAAATTAAGATTTCTAATAAACCTGTCGGAGGAATTGGCATTAATTATAAAGGTCACAGATAACATTGCTTTTCTGGTAGTAAACCATGTTTCCTGTTCATAAGATTCTGTGAGCCACAGTTATTTAGCACCGTTGCGATTTTTTGCGTTCTGTGAAATTGTTCACGTGGTTACTATCTTTGGTTGATCATCATGAATAAACAGGAGATCGCGTGTGGGCTCTGTAAACGACAAAGCATACAGACGTGCTAATGATTCTGATTATCCCATCTTGCAATCTTTAATTGATTGAGAATATATAATTTAAGAGGCCTAAACTGAAATTGACGTATGCGTGTTCTAATTTATAACTGAGAATAACCTGTATTTCCACTCTCGTTATCAAGTCTTAGCATAGCATGTTTGTAGTTTATGTAAGGCTAAAAAATCTGACTTCGGTGATGATTCGACAAATTACGACAATCATGAACTGCCTAATTGGCGTTCTTTGTATAGGGCGCAGCTATTCAGCAA
This sequence comes from Schistocerca cancellata, assembly GCF_023864275.1. Classification (NCBI taxonomy): domain Eukaryota; kingdom Metazoa; phylum Arthropoda; class Insecta; order Orthoptera; family Acrididae; genus Schistocerca; species Schistocerca cancellata. The sequence goes on from NC_064627.1 coordinate 461,131,366, forward strand.
CCACCAACTTTGACTTTAAAGGAATTTTTCGAAATAACTATTTGAACCACAACCACTAAAAGTAATCGAAAGCCAACAAAAATATTATTAAATTGCAAAATTAACGAACATTAAGAGGGGGCTTTTTTTTTCAACCTCCGGTCGGTCGCGAAATTAAAAGCACAGTGTAATATCCGATGTCTCTTAGTACGCGCATCGGTCACGTCACGTCGCACTTTTCAGTCCTGAGAGCAGAGTCAGCACGTGACGATGCTCAGAGTAATGTCGTCTCCCACCAAGTGTGAAGCGCCTGCTGATCGCTTCCACGCGATTTCATGCAGTGCACATGACGTAACTTCATAACATAGCTCGGCCACACATTGAAGCTGCAACAAAGAAGCTCCTGCAGCGTTTTCGATGGGAAGTGTTTGATCTCCCACCGTGCAGCCCGGACTTGGCTCCCTCTGATTTTCATCTCTCCTCACACGAACCGCTGGTTACGAGGCCTGGTGGAAATCATAGGCGGCTGCCTTTATGAGGATGGTGTTAGGAAGTTGGTACCATGCTACGACAAATATCTAAGTCGGAGTAGCGACTATTTAAAGAAGTAACTGTGAGGTGCAGCTCAATGTAGCAAATAAAACATTTTTGATTTTCACTGTGGTTTCCATTTAGCGACCTATTGGACGTTCGAAAAAAATAGCTTTCATAAGATCTATTGAGTGGCCTGTAACTGGAACTGAGGATAAAGGAAAAGACGAAGGTAATACAGAAGGGAATGTAGTACTTTTAAACTTAAAACTAGGGAATCGATATCGCAAGATGTGAACGAGTTCTGTATGGAAAGAAAAATTATACAACAAAGCCAAAGAGGGGGTGGGAGTGAGAGGGAGGGGGGAGGGATACCAGAGACGATTTGGCACAGTTACAGAATTTTCATTAATATGAAAACACAACTTGTGTGAAGGATGGAGTGGAAATGAAGATTCTCCTGAAACAATCAACTCTTAAGCCTCTAATTGTGTGGGAGTGAAATATGGGCTGTGGCTATCTGGCTATCCGGGCGGGTATGGTTTCCGCATGCTTATATTGTCTGAAACCTTTCTAGCTCCTTTCTTTCATGGGCCCCTAAAGTCAGTAAGCAGCTGTGTGTCGTGACTTTCAGAACATTTTCGACACAGCTCTGCACCGTCATTTCTTAAACAAAACACGTGCTATCCTAATATGCGAACAGGAATGTATCTGGATTGAAGACTTCGCAGCAGACAGAACACGAAGTGTCACTCTAAAAGTAGTGGCATTATCAGATGTAAAAGTAGGGTGCAGCGTACCTCAGTGTCAGGTGGCAAAACTGATGTTGACGGTACACGTAAATAATGTGTCGGATAATGTCTGTAGCCGTAGGAGTCAGATCACAATCAATCAAATTGAGTGCTGGGAGACGGTATCCTTCTTCCAGAGTGCAAAGGAAATTGCAGATGCAAGAAAGAGTCCAATGACGTGTTGGTCGGGGGATCCCGAGGGGTAGGTTCAGGCGTCTAATGTACAGTGGGGCCTTTCGTCTCGGTGTATGAGAGTTGCGTGTCAAGTGTGCCTCGAGTGTGCAGACTGTAATGGATTGAGTTTAGCGTGGCGTCAAATTCGTGTTATACGATGATGAGAGAGAGGCGATCATGAAATGCGGTGCCGACACGTGGCCTGCGGACCTCGAATAGCATCAGCAGGAGCACCAGGCTCAGTATTCTATACGCCGGATAAATCACCATCAGCAATGTTACACCCTCTCACTCCGTTAGATACTGTTGAGAGGTTTGCAGCTTAATCCAGGTTATTGGTGCAAAGTCTACGGAACAGGGATTTTACGCCGTCGCTTCTCTTCAGTCAATCTGGAACACGTGAGGCAATACTGACCTTAAGACTTATCTTAGAAGAAAGATTAAGGAAAGGCAAACCTTGTAGACTTAGAGAAAGCTTTTGACAATGTTGACTGGAATACTCTCTTTCAAATTCTAAAGGTGGCAGGGGTAGAATACAGCGAGCGAAAAGCTATTTACAATTTGTACAGAAACCAGATGGCAGTTATAAGAGTCGAGGGGTGTGAAAGGGAAGCAGCGGTTGGGAAGGGAGTGAGACAGGGTTGTAGCCTCTCCCCGATGTTATTCAATCTGTATATTGAGCAAGCAGTGAAGGAAACAAAAGAAAAATTCGGAGTAGGTATTAAAATCCATGGAGAAGAAATAAAAACTTTGAGGTTCACCGATGACATTGTAATTCTGTCAGAGACAGCAAAGGACTTGGAAGAGCAGTTGAATGGAATGGATAGTGTCTTGAAAGGAGGATATAAGATGAACATCAACAAAAGCAAAACGAGGATAATGGAATGTAGTCGAATTAAGTCGGGTGATGCTGAGGGAATTAGATTAGGAAATGAGACACTTAAAGTAGTAAAGGAGTTTTGCTATTTGGGGAGCAAAATAACTGATGATGGTCGAAGTAGAGAGGATATAAAATGTAGACTGGAAATGGCAAGGAAAGCGTTTCTGAAGAAGAGAAATTTGTTAACATCGGGTATAGATTTAAGTGTGAGGAAGTCGTTTCTGAAAGTATTTGTATGGAGTGTAGCCATGTATGGAAGTGAAACATGGGCGGTAAATAGTTTGGACAAGAAGAGAATAGAAGCTTTCGAAATGTGGTGCTACAGAAGAATGCTGAAGACTAGATGGGTAGATCACATAACTAATGAGGAAGTATTGAATAGGATTGGGGAGAAGAGAAGTTTGTGGCACAACTTGACCAGAAGAAGGGATCGGTTGGTAGGACATGTTCTGAGGCATCAAGGGATCACCAATTTAGTATTGGAGGGCAGCGTGGAGGGTAAAAATCGTAGAGGGAGACCAAGAGATGAATACACTAAGCAGATTCAGAAGGATGCAGGTTGCAGTAGGTACTGGGAGATGAAGAAGCTTGCACAGGATAGAGTAGCATGGAGAGCTGCATCAAACCAGTCTCAAGACTGAAGACCACAACAACAACAACAACAGCAACAACTTCTCTTCAGCGCAACCACCCCCTCACTTGCAGGAAGTCAAGTACTGTGGTGAAAATTTTCTTCTTCCACAAGCAGGGCTCGAAACGGCTACCTTCGAGTATAGCGTCATCGCTCAGGTTGCGTTAGCGACCTCGGCTGCAGAAGCGAGTGAACTTACACCTGATCAGCGCCTGCAGCAAACATTGTCTGCTGTATAAGCAGACAAATAAATGTAAGTAAGGCGCGTAATTAGACTATAAGATCTCTTGTGCATTAACTATGGGGTTTGCGATCAGTTGCTGAGAACCGTCACAACCTTAAAGTATCTGGGAATATCTGTTCAGAGTGTTATAAAGAGGAACGATCAAATCAATCTCGCCACGGGCAACGCTGATGCTAGACTCATTTATAGGGAGAATTCTGAAGACCTGTGTCCACTAGCAAGTAACTTCCATAAGTAACTTCTGCGTCTACTTGCCGACGTGTTTATAGTAGTAAAAAACCGTACACAAGTTTTCGTCTCAATGTCACTTGGACAAAGAACTTTTGCAAGTAGTTGTGGAGGTGTTCCCGCTAGAGTCGCGTTGTGAGATGCGGAGTGGAAGTTAAAATGTCCCGCGCAAAAACTAAAGCAGCCGCCACAGCTGTTGCGTTTTTACTAACGAAGAAAAAACGTGGCGAACAAATGATAACTGAAGCAAACTTCACATGCCGAGACCGATAAAAAGCATTTTATTGGGAGACCCGCTCCAACAGAGCTATGCTGTCTTAGTAAGATCTTATGCTTTAAAATACACTCCTGGAAATTGAAATAAGAACACCGTGAATTCATTGTCCCAGGAAGGGGAAACTTTATTGACACATTCCTGGGGTCAGATACATCACATGATCACACTGACAGAACCACAGGCACATAGACACAGGCAACAGAGCATGCACAATGTCGGCACTAGTACAGTGTATATCCACATTTCGCAGCAATGCAGGCTGCTATTCTCCCATGGAGACGATCGTAGAGATGCTGGATGTAGTCCTGTGGAACGGCTTGCCATGCCATTTCCACCTGGCGCCTCAGTTGGACCAGCGTTCGTGCTGGACATGCAGACCGCGTGAGACGACGCTTCATCCAGTCCCAAACATGCTCAATGGGGGACAGATCCGGAGATCTTGCTGGCCAGGGTAGTTGACTTACACCTTCTAGAGCACGTTGGGTGGCACGGGATACATGCGGACGTGCATTGTCCTGTTGGAACAGCAAGTTCTCTTGCCGGTCTAGGAATGGTAGAACGATGGGTTCGATGACGGTTTGGATGTACCGTGCACTATTCAGTGTCCCCTCGACGATCACCAGTGGTGTACGGCCAGTGTAGGAGATCGCTCCCCACACCATGATGCCGGGTGTTGGCCCTGTGTGCCTCGGTCGTATGCAGTCCTAATTGTGGCGCTCACCTGCACGGCGCCAAACACGCATACGACCATCATTGGCACCAAGGCAGAAGCGACTCTCATCGCTGAAGACGACACGTCTCCATTCGTCCCTCCATTCACGCCTGTCACGACACCACTTGAGGCGGGCTGCACGATGTTGGGGCGTGAGCGGAAGACGGCCTAACGGTGTGCGGGACCGTAGCCCAGCTTCATGGAGACGGTTGCGAATGGTCCTCGCCGATACCCCAGGAGCAACAGTGTCCCTAATTTGCTGGGAAGTGGCGGTGCGGTCCCCTACGGCACTGCGTAGGATCCTACGGTCTTGGCGTGCATCCGTGCGTCGCTGCGGTCCGGTCCCAGGTCGACGGGCACGTGCACCTTCCGCCGACCACTGGCGACAACATCGATGTACTGTGGAGACCTCACGCCCCACGTGTTGAGCAATTCGGCGGTACGTCCACCCGGCCTCCCGCATGCCCACTATACGCCCTCGCTCAAAGTCCGTCAACTGCACATACGGTTCACGTCCACGCTGTCGCGGCATGCTACCAGTGTTAAAGACTGCGATGGAGCTCCGTATGCCACGGCAAACTGGCTGACACTGACGGCGGCGGTGCACAAATGCTGCGCAGCTAGCGCCATTCGACGGCCAACACCGCGGTTCCTGGTGTGTCCGCTGTGCCGTGCGTGTGATCATTGCTTGTACAGCCCTCTCGCAGTGTCCGGAGCAAGTATGGTGGGTCTGACACACCGGTGTCAATGTGTTCTTTTTTCCATTTCCAGGAGTGTATTTGTAACATGTTGTCCATCTGTGTCGTAAGTTGCTGTACTCTGTGTATACACTTCCCATTACCTTGAAGATCACTATGTCGGCACGTGAAATGTATTATGTACAAAATAAACATAACTATATTTCACCAGTTACAAGAGTGTTATCCCACACTGCAGACAGTCCTCTCGACTGACCATGTCAGGAATACATGTGACGAACAAAATTTTAAGGAAAAAAACTGGCCCCGTGCGAGTAGAACTTGCGCACTGAGGGTCCTGTGCAGACTTAATTATGTATACAGACAAGTCATCCATCCCTGGAATCGAGAGTCTCGACGATTTTTGTATGTTATTGACATTGGTACTGACAAGATATCGGGCCCAGGGACTCAAAGACTTTCGAGAGTTTCAATTTTTATTTTGAACTCGGATAACAAATGACAAAAGAAATATTTTTTCGAAAGATATAGCTAAAAATTAACAATTTTATGATTTTTTACTTTACTTGTACTGTGAAACCTTACTTCTTTCCAACTTCGATGATGCATGATTCTAGATCAACAGGACTCATAGGTTCTGTAGAACCTATAGAATGTGATGAAGAGTCTGCGAGTATAAAAAAAAGGTGACATAAATGGCCGTATCTTTTGATTTCATTGTCTTAGAAGCTTAATTTTTTTACGCCTCCAAGAACCATAGATCCAAATATGTGACGTAAATTTCAACTTGATAGGTCTACTCGTTTCTGAGAAGAAGGGGTCTTAACAGGTGGAGTGTCAGACAGACAAGCGGATAACAAATGACAAAAAGCTTCTTACTTGCGATACAATTACAAATTATCTATTTTCGGATTTTATTATTTAGTTGTACGGTGAGACATTGCTTCTTACCAAATTCCAATATTCTAGGCCAACGGGAAGTACCCTATAGGTTTTGATGAGTGAGTTTCCGAGTACCAAAATGTATGACATAAATTCCCCTATCTTTTGACTGTGTTACCTTAGAAGCTTAAGTTTTTTACACCACCAAGGGACCGTACGCCATACTATTTGACATAAATTTCAGCTAGAAACATCAATCCGTTTCTGAGAGAAAGGGGCATAACAGACGGACTGACAGACAGACGGACAACAAATCGTTAAAAAAGTCAACTGATGTAATTACAATTTAACAGTTTTCGGAATTTTCTTTAATTTTTACTGTGAGACCTTGGTTCTTTCCAACTTTCATGATTATAGGTCAATGGGAAGTACCCTACGAATGAGTTTGCGAGTACCAAAATAAGTGACAGAAATTCCCTTGTCTTTTGATTGCACTGAACGTGAATCTTGTGTGTGACATAAATGTCACTTTGATACGTCTATCCGTTCCTGAGAAAATAGATTTTTAATGTCGGACAAACAGACAGACGGACAGTAAAGTGGTCCTATTAGGGATTCCGTTTTTACCGATTGAGGTACGAAACTCTAAAAAGAGGGCGTAGAGACGTGCATGTTTCAGTTTTCAAGAAATATTATTGAAGGAGCTAAAGTCAAAGGACTCTGCTTAGCTCATGTAGAATCAAGTATTCGGAAAAAGGATGCAAAAATGCGACAAACTATTTCACCAAGAGGTCATTTTTTAATCATCCGATTTTTAGCATCAGGTAAGAGAATAAAACACTTGAATATTAAAAAAACGAAATATGTAAGTATTTATTTAATATATATTCAGGAGATTCCATCCAGTCCTTCATATATCTTTTTGAGGTCCCTGTGTGAACGATTTCTCGCATTATCTCCGTGCGCCCGCGTTTAATTTCGAGTAATTCCCGCTGATTTGGAATCCCTCTGGCCGCAAGAGCTCATGGAGCGTTACTGTCGCCGGTAGAGGACAGGTCGGAGGAGGAGGTAGTTAAGGGCTGCAGCGACCTGGAGAAAGGGGAGTGTGACACGGGCGGCGAGGAGCGCAAGTGAGGCGGTGTGTTGCTGTGGCCAAGCGTCTGCCGTGGCCCGTTGGCAAGAGTGCTTCCTTTTGCTCATTGCGGGTTTGGCGGGGCCGAGTGTTGGTCGCACCCGTGAACATTGCGCGTTAAAAGCTACTTCGGCAGGATGCACAGTATTCGGCGTGTCCTCTGCTATTGACGTTTCAAGCAGTTTGTTCCCTTGTAGTGTGACCTTTCCAAGTAGTGGACGCGGTGGCGTCTGCTGGATGATACGCGTGGGTTTCCGACTACGAGTAATCTTCGTTACATCCTTCTATCGGCGCTCTCTAAGCAGCGTTTGTCAGCGGTCGCTGGATTCTACGACAAATCGAGGTGAGTATCCGATTAGTGTGCACGTCACTTGGTGTCGCGTGGTGGGTGTTCTGACTCCGTATCGTGGTTACCCGTTGTCATACACACATCGAAAAAAGTTTTGCATCATCCCGGTTCCCAGAATTCCTGAAGACAGACGTTAACTGTGGATATTGTATCACAGACACAGTCCCTTTGACTGTTCAGAGATGTCACTAAAACGCCCAAAGATGTAAACAACCATGCGTGAGAAGCGCCTATTAGACGGAGGTGATCCGACGTCCGATCAGTTGTCATTCCACCAGGATGAAGGTACACGACTCTTGTTGTCTGTAGTTCAACCATGCCTAGACCGTCAATATCGCGGTTCGATTGCGTTCGCATTGTTACTTTGTGCCACTAAGGGCTCTCAACAAGAGAAGTGTCCAGGCTTCTCGAAGTGAACCAAAGCGATGTTGCTCGGACATGGAGGAGATAGAGAGAGACAGGAAGTGTCGATGACATGCTTCGCTCAGGTCGCCCAAGGGCTACTACTACAGTGGATGACTGCTACTACGGATTATGTCTCTGAGGAACCCTGACTGCAACGCCACCATGTTCAATAATGCCTTTCGTGCAGTCAGAGGACGTCGTGTTACGACTCAAACTGTGCGCAATAGGCTGCATGATGCGCAACCTCACTCCCATCTTTACAACCACGACACCATGCATCACGGTACACGTGGGCCCAACAACATGCCAAACGGACAGCTCACGATTGCCATCGCGTTCTCTTCACCGACGAGTGTCGCATATGCCTTCAACCAGGCAATCATCGGAGACGTGTTTGGAGGCAACACGGTAAGGCTGAACGCTTTAGACGCATTGCCTAGCGAGTGCAGCAAGGTGGAGGTTCCCTGCTGTTTTGGGGTGGCATTATGCGGGACCGACGTACGCCGCTGGTGGTCATGGAAGGCGCCGTAATGGCTGTACGATACTTGAATGCCATTCTCCAACCGACAGTGTAACCATATCGGCAGCATATTGCCGAGGCATTCGTCTTCTTGGACGACAATTCGCGCCCCCATCGCTCACAACTTGTGAATAACTTTCTTCAGGATAACTACATGGCTCGATTAGAGTGGCCAGCATGTTCTCCAGACATGAACCCTATCGAAAATGCCTGGGATAGATTGAAAATGGCTGTTTATGGAGGACGTGATCCACCAACCACTCTGAGGGTTCTACGCCAAATCGCAGTTGAAGAGTGTGACAATCTGGACCAACAGAACTCAGAAAATGGTAAGATTCCTTCACACACTGAAATTCAAATTATGCTCTACTACAATTTCGAAAGTACAGTTCCATATATTTATCGAAAATTGTGTGATTGCTGTGTTCGGATGAGGGCTGAGTTGGCACCCCTTCGCTCACAGCTGCAAGCGGCGCTGACTTCGGTCGCGCAGCTTGAGGCTGTTGCCAATGGGCACCACTGTGGGGAGCCGGACTTGAGTATCACGGGGATGTCAACCTCGTCCCGTCTGTCCCCAGATCGTTCTGCCGCTGTGGTTGCCCCGGTTGCTGCCCGCAGTGGGGCTGAGCCCTCGCCTGTGGTTGATTGGGAGGTCGTTTCAAGGAGTGGCAGGCAGCGAAAGACGTCCCCGGAGGCTGATCAGAAAGCCTCCCCGGTGCGTCTGACAAACAGGTTTCAGGCACTGTCTCTGGCTGAGCCAGATGCAGCTGCCTGCCCTGTTTCAGAGGATGATTCTCAGCCTTCAAGGCCCGGGCAATCACAGAGTGTGGGCTTATTGGTAGTTGGGAGCTCCAATGTTAGGCGTGTAATGGGGCCCCTTAGGGATATGGCGACTAAGGAGGGGAAGAAATCCAGTGTGCACTCCGTGTGCATTCCGAGTGGAATCATTCCTGATGTGGAAAGGGTCCTTCCGGATGCCATGAAGAGCACAGGGTGCAGCCAGCTGCAGGTGGTGGCACATGTCGGCACTAATGACGTGTGTCGCTTTGGATCTGAGGAAATTCTCTCTGGATTCCAGCGGCTATCTGAATTGGTGAAGGCTGCCGGTCTTGCTTACGAGATGAAGGCAGAGCTCACCATCTGCAGCATCGTTGACAGAACCGACTGCGGACCTTTGGTGCAGAGCCGGGTGAAGGGTTTGAATCAGAGGCTCAGACGGTTTTGCGACCGTGTTGGCTGCAGATTCCTTGACTTGCGCCATAGGGTGGTGGGGTTTCGGGTTGCGCTGAATAGGTCAGGAGTTCACTACACTCAGCTGGTGGCTTCACGGGTAGCGGAGGCTGTGTGTCGTGGACTGGGCGGTTTTTTAGGTTAGAAGGCCTCGGGAAAGTACGGGGTGGGCTGCAATCTCATAGGGTGCATGACAAATACAGGACGTGCTTGGATCAAGGAACAGTCGGAATTGTAGTTGTAAATTGTTGTAGTTGTGCTGGGAAAGTCCCTGAGTTTCAAGCGCTAATAGAAAGCACAGAAGCTGAAATCGTTATAGGTACAGAAAGCTGGCTAAATCCTGAAATAAGTTCTGCAGAAATTTTTACGAAATCTCAGACGGTGTTCAGGAAAGATAGATTAGGCAGAATTGGTGGTGGAGTGTTTGTGTCTGTCAGTAGTGGTTTATCTTGTAGTGAAGTCGAAGTAGATACTCGGTGCGAATTGGTATGGGTGGAGGTTATACTTAACAGCCGAACTAAGTTAATAGTTGGCTCCTTCTACCGACCCCCAGACTCCGATGATATAGTTGCTGAACAGTTCAGAGAAAATTTGAGTCTCGTAACAAATAAATACCACACTCATACGGTTATAGTTGGTGGGGACTTCAACCTTCCCTCGATATGTTGGCAAAAATACTTGTTCAAAACCGGTGGTGGGCAGAAAACATCTTCCGAGATTGTCCTAAATGCTTTCTCCGAAAATTATTTCGAGCAGTTAGTCCACGAACCCACGCGAATTGTAAATGGTTGCGAAAACACACTTGACCACTTAGCCACAAACAATCCAGAGCTGATAGAGAGCATCATGACTGATACAGGGATTAGTGATCACAAGGTCGTTGTAGCTAGGCTCAATACCGTTTCTTCCAAATCCACCAGAAACAAACGCAAAATAATTTTATTTAAAAAAGCGGATAAAGTGTCACTAGAAGCCTTCCTAAGAGACAATCTCCATTCCTTCCGAACTGACTATGCAAATGTAGACGAGATGTGGCTCAAATTCAAAGATATAGTAGCAATAACAATTGAAAGATTCATACCTCATAAATCGGTAAGAGATGGAACTGATCCCCCGTGGTACACAAAACAGGTCTGAACGCTGTTGCAGAGGCAACGGAAAAAGCATGCGAAGTTCAGAAGAATGCGAAATCCCGAAGATTGGCTAAAATTTACAGACGCGCGAAATTTGGCACGGACTTCAATGCAAGACGCCTTTAATAGGTTCCACAACGAAACATTGCCTCGAAATTTGGTAGAAAATCCAAAGAAATTCTGGTCGTATGTAAAGTACGCAAGCGGCAAGACGCAGTCAATACCTTCGCTGCGCAGTGCCGATGGTACTGTTACCGACGACTGTGCCGCTAAAGCGGAGTTATTGAACGCAGTTTTCCGAAATTCCTTCACCAGGGAAGACGAATGGAATATTCCAGAATTTGAAACACGAACAGCTGCTAGCATGAGTTTCTTAGAAGTAGATACCTTAGGGGTTGCGAAACAACTCAAATCGCTTGATACGGGCAAGTCTTCAGGTCCAGATTGTATACCGATTAGGTTCCTTTCAGATTACGGTGATACAATAGCTCCCTGCTTAGCAATCATATACAACCGCTCGCTCACCGATAGATCTGTACCTACAGATTGGAAAATTGCGCAGGTCGCACCAGTGTTTAAGAAGGGTATTAGGAGTAATCCATCGAACTACAGACCTATATCATTGACGCCGGTTTGCAGTAGGGTTTTGGAGCATATACTGTATTCAAACATTATGAATCACCTCGAAGGGAACGATCTATTGATACGTAATCAGCATGGTTTCAGAAAGCATCGTTCTTGTGCAACGCAGTTAGCTCTTTATCCGCACGAAGTAATGGCCGCTATCGACAGGGGATCTCAAGTTGATTCCGTATTTCTAGATTTCCGGAAAGCTTTTGACACCGTTCCTCACAAGCGACTTCTAATCAAGCTGCGGGCCTATGGGGTATCGTCTCAGTTGTGCGACTGGATTCGTGATTTCCTGTCAGGAAGGTCGCAGTTCGTAGCAATAGACGGCAAATCATCAGGTAAAACTGAAGTGATATCAGGTGTTCCCCAGGGAAGCGTCCTGGGACCTCTGCTGTTCCTGATATATATAAATGACCTGGGTGACAATCTGAGCAGTTCTCTTAGGTTGTTCGCAGATGATGCTGTAATTTAGCGTCTAGTAAGGTCATCCGAAGACCAGTATCAGTTGCAAAGCGATTTAGAGAAGATTGCTGTATGGTGTGGCAGGTGGCAGTTGACGCTAAATAACGAAAAGTGAGAGGTTATCCACATGAGTTCAAAAAGAAATCCGTTGGAATTCGATTAATCGATAAACAATACAATTCTCAAGGCTGTCAATTCAACTAAGTACCTGGGTGTTAAAATTACGATAAACTTCAGTTGGAATGACCATATTGTGGGGAAGGCGAGCCAAAGGTTGCGTTTCATTGGCGGGACACTTAGAAGATGCAACAAGTCCACTAAAGAGACAGCTTACACTACACTCGTTCGTCCTCTGTTAGAATATTACTGCGCGGTGTGGGATCCTTACCAGGTGGGGTTGACGGAGGACATCGAGAGGGTGCAAAAAAGGGCAGCTCGTTTTGTATTATCACGTAATAGGGGAGAGAGTGTGTCAGATATGATACGCGAGTTGGGATGGAAGTCATTAAAGCAAAGACGTTTTTCGCCGCGGCGAGATCTATTTACGAAATTTCAGTCACCAACTTTCTCTTCCGAATGCGAAAATATTTTGTTGAGCCCAACCTACATAGGTAGGAATGTTCATTAAATTAAAATGAGAGAAATCAGAGCTCGATCAGAAAGGTTTAGGTGTTCGTTTCTCCCGCGCGGTGTTCGGGAGTGGAATGGTAGAGAGATAGCATGATTGTGGTTCCATGAACCCTGTGCCAAGCACTTAAATGTGAATTGCAGAGTAGTCATGTAGATGTAGATGTAGATGTAGAAAATTGCGAAAAAATAACGTAAACTAGAAATATCAGCACTCGGTATTTCATTCAATATCGATATATCTACACTCCTGGAAATGGAAAAAAGAACACATTGACACCGGTGTGTCAGACCCACCATACTTGCTCCGGACACTGCGAGAGGGCTGTACAAGCAATGATCACACGCACGGCACAGCGGACACACCAGGAACCGCGGTGTTGGCCGTCGAATGGCGCTAGCTGCGCAGCATTTGTGCACCGCCGCCGTCAGTGTCAGCCAGTTTGCCGTGGCATACGGAGCTCCATCGCAGTCTTTAACACTGGTAGCATGCCGCGACAGCGTGGACGTGAACCGTATGTGCAGTTGACGGACTTTGAGCGAGGGCGTATAGTGGGCATGCGGGAGGCCGGGTGGACGTACCGCCGAATTGCTCAACACGTGGGGCGTGAGGTCTCCACAGTACATCGATGTTGCCGCCAGTGGTCGGCGGAAGGTGCACGTGCCAGTCGACCTGGGACCGGACCGCAGCGACGCACGGATGCACGCCAAGACCGTAGGATCCTACGCAGTGCCGTAGGGGACCGCACCGCCACTTCCCAGCAAATTAGGGACACTGTTGCTCCTGGGGTATCGGCGAGGACCATTCGCAACCGTCTCCATGAAGCTGGGCTACGGTCCCGCACACCGTTAGGCCGTCTTCCGCTCACGCCCCAACATCGTGCAGCCCGCCTCCAGTGGTGTCGCGACAGGCGTGAATGGAGGGACGAATGGAGACGTGTCGTCTTCAGCGATGAGAGTCGCTTCTGCCTTGGTGCCAATGATGGTCGTATGCGTGTTTGGCGCCGTGCAGGTGAGCGCCACAATCAGGACTGCATACGACCGAGGCACACAGGGCCAACACCCGGCATCATGGTGTGGGGAGCGATCTCCTACACTGGCCGTACACCACTGGTGATCGTCGAGGGGACACTGAATAGTGCACGGTACATCCAAACCGTCATCGAACCCATCGTTCTACCATTCCTAGACCGGCAACGGAACTTGCTGTTCCAACAGGACAATGCACGTCCGCATGTATCCCGGGCCACCCAACGTGCTCTAGAAGGTGTAAGTCAACTACCCTGGCCAGCAAGATCTCCGGATCTGTCCCCCATTGAGCATGTTTGGGACTGGATGAAGCGTCGTCTCACGCGGTCTGCACGTCCAGCACGTGCATGCTCTGTTGCCTGTGTCTATGTGCCTGTGGTTCTGTCAGTGTGATCATGTGATGTATCTGACCCCAGGAATGTGTCAATAAAGTTTCCCCTTCCTGCGACAATGAATTCACGGTGTTCTTATTTCAATTTCCAGGAGTGTATATTGTTGTTGTTGTTGTTGTGGTCTTCAGTCCTGAGACTGGTTTGATGCAGCTCTCCATGCTACTCTATCCTGTGCAAGCTTCTTCATCTCCCAGTACCTGCTGCAGCCTACATCCTTCTGAATCTGCTTAGTGTATTCATCTCTTGGTTTCCCTCTACGATTTTTACCCTCCACGCTGCCCTCCAATACTAAATTGGTGATCCCTCGATGTCTCAGAACATGTCCTACCAACCGATCCCTTCTTCTAGTCAAGTTGTGCCACAAGCTCCTCTTCTCCCCAATTCTATTCAATACCTCCTCATTAGTTATGTGATCTACCCATTTAAACTTCAGCATTCTTCTGTAGCACCACATTTCGAAAGCTTATATTCTCTTCTTGTCTAAACTATTTATCGTCAGCGTCTCACTTCCATACATGGCTACACTCAATACAAATACTTTCAGAAACGACTTCCTGACATTTAAATCCATACTCGATGTTAACTAATTTCTCTTCTTCAGAAACACTTCCCTTTCCATTGCCAGTCTACATTTTATATCCTCTCTACTTCGACCATCATCAGTTATTTTCCTCCCCAAATAGCAAAACTCGTTTACTACTTTAAGTGTCTCATTTCCTAATCTGATTCCCTCAGCATCACCCGACTTAATTCGACTACATTCCATTATCCTCGTTTTGCTTTTGTTTATGTGCATCTTATATCCTCCCTTCAAGACACCATACATTCCGTTCAACTGCTCTTCCAAGTCCTTTGCTGTCTGACACAATTACAATGTCATCGGCGAACCTTAAAGTTCTTATTTCTTCTCCATGGATTTTAATACCTACTCCGAATTTTTCTTTTGTTTCCTTTACTGCTTGCTCAATATACAGATTGAATAACATCGGGGAGAGGCTACAACCCTGTCTCACTCCCTTCCCAACCACTGCTTCCCTTTCATGTCCCTCGACTCTTATAACTCCCATCTGCTTTCTGTACAAATTGTAAATAGCTTTTCGCTCCCTGTATTTTACCCCTGCCACCTTCAGAATTTGAAAGAGAGTATTCCAATCAACATTGTCAAAAGCTTTCTCTAAGTTTACAAATGCTAGAAACGTAGGTTTGCCTTTCCTTAATCTTTCTTCTAAGGTAAGTTGTAGGGTCAGTAGTGCCTCACGTGTTCCAACATTTCTACGGAATCCAAATTGATCTTCCCCGAGGTTGACTTCTATCAGTTTTTCCATTCGTCTGTAAAGAATTCGCGTTAGTATTTTGCAGCTGTGACTGATAGTCGGAAATTTTCACATCTGTCAACACCTGCTTTCTTTGGGATTGGAATTATTACATTCTTCTTGAAGTCTGAGGGTATTCCGCCTGTCTCATACATCTTGCTCACCAGATGGTAGAGTTTTGTCAGGTCTGGCTCTCCCAAGGCTGTCAGTAGTTCTAATGGAATGTTGTCTACTCCGGGGGCCTTGTTTCGACTAACGTCTTTCAGTGCTCTGTCAAACTCTTCACGCAGAATCATATCTCCCATTTCATCTTCATCTACTTCCTCTTCCATTTCCATAATATTGTCCTCAAGTTCATCGCCCTTGTATAGACCCTCTATATACTCCTTGCACCATTCTGCTTTCCCTTCTTTGCTTAGAGCTGGGTTTCCATCTGAGCTCTTGATATTTATACAAGTGGCTCTCTTTTCTCCAAAGGTCTCTTTATTTTTCCTGTAGGCAGTATCTGTCTCACCCCTAGTGAGATAAGCCTCTACATCCTTACATTTGTCCTCCAGCCAAGCCTGCTTAGCCATTTTGCACTTCCTGTCGATCTCATTTTTGAGACGTTTGTATTCCTTTTTGCCTGCTTCATGTACTGCGTTTTTATATTTTCTCCTTTCATCAATTAAATTCAATATTTCTTCTGTTACCCAAGGGTTTCTACTAGCCTTCGTCTTTTTACCAATATGATCCTCCGCTGCCTTCACTATTTCATCCCTCAAAGCTACCCATTCTTCTTCTACCGTATTTATTTCCCCCATTCTTGTTAATTTTTCCCTTATGCTCTCCCTGAAACACTGTACAACCTCTGGTTTAGTCAGTTTATCCAGGTCCCATCTCCTTAAATTCCCACCTTTTTGTGGTTTCTTCAGTTTTAATCTACAGTTCATAACCAATAGATTGTGGTCAGAGTCCACATCTGCCCCTGGAAAAGTCTTACAATTTAAAACCTGGTTCCTAATCTCTGTCTTACCATTATGTAATCTATCTGATACCTTTTAGTATCTCCAGGGTTCTTCCATGTATACAACCTTCTTTCATGATTTTTGAACCAAGTGTTAGCTATGATAAAGTTGTGCTCTGTGCAAAATTCCACCAGACGGCTTCCTCTTTCATTTCTCTCCCCCAATCCATATTAACCTACTATGTTTCCTTCTCTCCCTTTTCCTACTCTCGAATTCCAGTCACCCATGACTATTAAATTTTCGTCTCCCTTCACTATCTGAATAATTTCTTTTATTTCATCATACATTTCTTCTATTTCTCCGTCATCTGCAGAGCTAGTTGGCATATAAACTTGTACTACTGTAGTAGGTGTGGTCTTCGTGTCTGTCTTGGCCACAATAATGCGTTCACTAAGCTGTTTGTAGTAGCTTACCCGTAATATTTTTTTATTCATTATTAAACCTACTCCTGCATTACTCCTATTTGATTTTGTATTTATAACCCTGTATTCACCGGACCAAAATTCTTGTTCCTCCTGCCACCGAACTTCACTAATTCCCACTATATCTAACTTTAACCTATCCATTTCCCTTTTTAGATTTTCTAACCTACCTGCCCGATTAAGGGATCTGACATTCCACGCTCCGATCCGTAGAACACCAGTTTTCTTTCTCCTGATAACGACGTCCTCTTGAGAAGTCCCCGCCCGGAGATCCGATTGGGGGACTATTTTGACCTCCGGAATATTTTACCCAAGAGGACGCCATCTTCATTTAATCATACAGTAAAACTGCATGCCCTCGGGAAAAATTGCGGCTCTAGTTTCCCCTTGCTTTCAGCCGCTCGCAGTACCAGAACAGCAAGGCCATTTTGGCTAGTGTTACAAGGCCAGATCAGTCAATCATCCAGACTGTTGCCCCTGCAACTACTGAAAAGGCTGCTGCCCCTCTTTAGGAACCACACGTTTGTCTGGCCTCTCAACAGATACCCCTCCGCTGTGGTTGCACCTACGGTACGGCTATCTGTATCATTGAGGCACGCAAGCCTCCCCACCAACGACAAGGTCCATGGTTCATGGTTCAGGCGATATATCTATATGTCGGTTAAAAAGTATCTCCGATTTATACCGATATTTCTGGGAATCATCATATGTCAATATATCGATATTTTACCAATAGTCGTTGCCTCTACCGATCCGTTAGACGCTATGTGAGCCACTGTAAGGACTTCTAACGACTGAATCCCGTATCGCAATTACCTTTGGCGCGTCTGGTACCAAACCCTGCAGCAGCACTATTTCGCGGAATTGTAATTGACATTTTAAGAGGTTCCCGATGTCGCCAAATGGGGATCGATGGAGAACAGTCCGCACTGACTACCTCACCCGCTACATCTATCTACATCTATACTCCGCGAGCCACCTTACGGTGTGTGGCGGAGGGTACTTATTGTACCACTATCTGATCCCCCCTTCCCTGTTCCATTCACGAATTGTGCGTGGGAAGAACGACTGCTTGTAAGTCTCCATATTTGCTCTAATTTCTCGGATCTTTTCGTTGTGATCATTACGCGAGATATATGTGGGCGGTAGTAATATGTTGCCCATCTCTTCCCGGAATGTGCTCTCTCGTAATTTCGATAATAAACCTCTCCGTATTGCGTAACGCCTTTCTTGAAGTGTCCGCCACTGGAGCTTGTTCAGCATCTCCGTAACGCTCTCGCGCTGACTAAATGTCCCCATGACGAATCGCGCTGCTTTTCGCTGGATCATGTCTATCTCTTCTATTAATCCAACCTGGTAAGGGTCCCATACTGATGAGCAATACTCAAGAATCGGACGAACAAGCGTTTTGTAAGCTACTTCTTTCGTCGATGAGTCACATTTTCTTAGAATTCTTCCTATGAATCTCAACCTGGAGCCTGCTTTTCCCACTATTTGTTTTATGTGATCATTCCACTTCAGATCGCTCCGGATAGTAACTCCTAAGTATTTTACGGTCGTTACCGCTTCCAATGATTTACCACCTATGGCATAATCGTACTGGAATGGATTTCTGCCCCTATGTATGCGCATTATATTACATTTATCTACGTTTAGGGAAAGCTGCCAGCTGTCGCACCATGCATTAATCCTCTGCAGGTCTTCCTGGAGTACGTACGAGTCTTCTGATGTTGCTACTTTCTTGTAGACAACCGTGTCATCTGCAAATAGCCTCACGGAGCTACCGATGTTGTCAACTAAGTCATTTATGTATATTGTAAACAATAAAGGTCCTATCACGCTTCCTTGCGGTACTCCCGAAATTACCTCTACATCTGCAGATTTTGAACCGTTAAGAATGACATGTTGAGTTCTTTCTTCTAGGAAATCCTGAATCCAATCACAAACCTGGTCCGATATTCCGTAAGCTCGTATTTTTTTCATTAAACGTAAGTGCGGAACCGTATCAAATGCCTTCCTGAAGTCCAGGAATACGGCATCAATCTGCTCGCCAGTGTCTACGGCACTGTGAATTTCTTGGGCAAATAGGGCGAGCTGAGTTTCACATGATCTCTGTTTGCGGAATCCATGTTGGTTATGATGAAGGAGATTTGTATTATCTAAGAACGTCATAATACGAGAACACAAAACATGTTCCATTATTCTACAACAGATTGACGTAAGCGAAATAGGCCTATAATTATTCGCATCTGATTTATGACCCTTCTTGAAAATGGGAACGACCTGCGCTTTCTTCCAGTCGCTAGGTACTTTACGTTCTTCCAGCGATCTACGATAAATTGCTGATAGAAAGGGGGCAAGTTCTTTAGCATAATCACTGTAGAATCTTAAGGGTATCTCGTCTGGTCCGGATGCTTTTCCGCTACTAAGTGATAGCAGTTGTTTTTCAATTCCGATATCGTTTATTTCAATATTTTCCATTTTGGCGTCCGTGCGACGGCTGAAGTCAGGGACCGTGTTACGATTTTCCGCAGTGAAACAGTTTCGGAACACTGAATTCAGTATTTCTGCCTTTCTTCGGTCGTCCTCTGTTTCGGTGCCATCGTGGTCAACGAGTGACTGTTGTACCGACTACCGAAGATCCAGAAATTGCAAAAATCCTTGTAGGAAACGTCATTTTGATGCGCGGAGGACTCAGTGTGATGATCTCTGATCGTGGAAAAGTTTTCTAGTCGAGACTGGCATAAAAGAAAATTTCACGTTGCGACATCACCAATAAGATGACGACTGCCTACCATCTACAGACGAAAGACCTGAGAGAAAATTTTATTAGACGATGCTAGATATGCTCTCAATATATGTTGATATCGAACATATAGCCTGGGTTACTGTACTGCTCATCGTGACATTCGCATAGAATACAGCGAAATAAGGCACTACTGGCTTCACAACGTTTTTTCTGCTACACGGTCGCGAGGACGAAACGGTAATGGATACACTGTTCTCGTTTTATCCGGATGATACTCAGGTTGACTTCGTGAAATACCTCATCACCATGACCGAAGAAGCAAGGCAACTGTCTCGTATACGAACCTGGACGCCCAGTAGAGTGCTATAACGCCAAGCATCGGCCAATGAGATACAGCCTGGGAGACTTAGTATGGATTTTTACATCTGTGAGGGAAGTGAAACTACTGAAAAAGAAAAGTGCTGCTTTGGGCCGATCATACCCTTCGTCCCTTGTCGAACGTCACATATTCAGTCGAGGATTATGACACTTCACCAAGAAGACAAAAGTACAGAGACATCGTCCATGTCCTCCGTATGAAGTCCTACTACGGTCCAGAGGTACAAATCGACGCTGGAGGCTTCAAGGAAACTGAAGACCCACTCGACGATAGTAAAGGTTCGACGGGAGGGGCTGCCTTCAAAGCTCATCACAGTGAAGAGGATTTAACCACACGACCAGAACGCGAGGATCATCCAGTGCCACCCTACAGAGGACCATTGACAAGATCTAGATCCAAGATGCTGTATTCGGTTCTAATGCGGACATCTGGTACAGTAGGTCGATGTTTTCTAAGGAGAGGGTGCAATACCATAAGCTGACCTACAGCGTAGTGGTTAGTGTTACTCTTCCCCTGCTACGACTCAGAAGAGAAAAACGGCCACGAGGAATTATTTGTTGTTTTGTAGTTGTCGCTTCTGGCAGATTCTTGAAATATCTTATGTCTGGAATATTCGATGTCTGTATAAATACTAGTATTCTCGAATATTCTATGTTTGCATAAGTAGCTGTACTATACTCTCTGCCCAGGAGAGCAGTTCTGTTCTCGTTGTACGTTCGTGTCAGTAATAAACGTGCTTTCAGTGTTTAGTGTTGTACTTCATTGACAACCTTTTCTTCGAATTTGGACTTTATTGTAATTGCGACGTGACATTATGTCCATAATTTGTTTTCAATTTCTATCCAAATCTGCTGGGAAGCTTCGCGACCTTCTGTGTGTGACGATTAGTTTCCAGAATCCTTTGCGTGGTTTATTTACTATTTCTCCATATTTATTGCGGTTATGTACTGCCATGTACGTAATGTGATAAGAAAAAATGGCAGGCAACAATTTTTATTGTAAAACTCGGCTTTTAATCTGTAGAATGAAAAACCAGTCCAAGTTGCAAATATTTTATTTTTCATTCGATGACTAGTGTCGGGATTAGACCCATTTTCAAATCAATACAACAAAGTCGAAAATGGCATTTCCGTATCTGTCAACAAAACGTGTAATGTATATGTACAGTGCATACAGACAGGTGTTCTAAAATGCCATTTTCGACTTTGTTGTGTTGATCTGAAAATGGTCTCCGCCCGAAATCAGTCATCGAATGCAAAATAAAATATTTGCAACTGGCACTGGTTTTTTTCATTCTATTAATTGACAGAAGTTGCTGACCCGAGTTACTCCATCATGCTGGAAGCGCTTCTGGTTCACGGTATTAAATTTTTAGAGATGTAGATTCTGTCTAGCTCAGTGATTGGTTACACGCCTGGATCCAGGCTGTACGCCACTCTCAAGTTCCCATATATCTTTCAGCCTCAGTTCTCGTATTAGACGTTGTAATTCCGTGCATTTGTTAAGAATATACGTTTGGTCTTTAGGATTGAGCACGAAGTTAAAATCCTCTGGAAGAATAATATTTTCTTGATATTTTCCGAAAAGAAAAACTATTTTAACTTTAAAGCACTCCGCTTTCCGGTGCTTATTGTTACCTCCAGGTGGCATTGTTGAAGGTGTTAGCGATCGCCCTTCTGTTCTATTCCTTTTAGCGGTATTCCTTCTCTTGTGAGGATGGCTGTGCTCATGTCCTTCCCGTTTCGCGGATTATGGCACTGTAGGCCTTTAATTTTTCTAATTGGATACGTGTTAGTTCTTGCAGCGAGGCATGTAAGTTATTGCAGAATATAAGAAATCTTGCCAAATATTTAACTGTAGTACTGCAAGTACTTTACTGATGTTTACTGTCGCAACTCGTTACATTTGTTGTGAGTTCATGTCATGTGCCTCTGGGTGGTGTTAATATTCGTCATTGTAGAGACTATTTGGTGCTCTTCTTCCTGATTTCTGTTCCAGTGAAGTGTTGTCCTCTCTCGTCATTTCGTGTATTCGTTGGCCTGGTAATGTTTCTTAAGTTACTTCATAGATCAGGGCCGGCCAGAAATTCTGCAAGCGTGCGGTGCTCTTGCACATGTGCAACTTCCGAGTCACAGCGTGCACGCCGCAGCCGTCAGCGTTCATGTAGTGCATGTTCCTACGTACAGATGTCGCTCCTCTGTTACACAAAGTGCGTTATCGACACCTCGTATGTATATCACAACCTGGGCTGTAACTTTAAGATCTGTTGCTTCATCGAGCGCAACAGAGAAAGCAACAAAGTATTTAGCCTTATTTATTAGCTGCCTGTGCAGATCGCCGGCCATAGCACTGATACGTCTTGTCACTGTTTGTTTGGATAGACTGATTTCTTGAAACCTGCTAACGTTCGTGGGACACACAAGTTCTGCAGCATCAGTCAGACACACTTTCACAAACTCCCCTTCGGAAAAGGGTTTCCCAGATTGCGCAATTCTTAATGCGATTTTAAAACTTGCTCGAAGTGAAGATTTGGTGTGGTTGTCATTCTGGAAAATTGAAAACAGTACATTGTATAGCGTACGGTAAAACAGACATAAATGTAACATAAGAAACTAAGAGTTCAAGAAGTATCAGTTACTTTGACGTAAAGTAAAATCGAGTTGATGTGTCTCATCAATTTTCTGAAGGACATTTAATTTTGCTTGCCGTTCTTCACTGTTGAGTACACTACACTCGTGTTTGTGATACGTATTGTAATGTCTTTCAATTGAAAACTTACGCTGGACGCCTATTATTCGGCGGCACAGCAAACACTGTGAGTTTTCAACAGCGGCTACAAAAAAGAATTGCAGTTCCCAGTCATATTTAAACGACTGAGAACATAGATCTCCCGTCCTTTGCTTTTTCACAGTACTTGCCATTTCTCAGTACTTCTCTGTTAAGGTTATGGTCACCAGGGGTAAACGAGACTGGATATGTTGCGCTCTTGCTTGTACCACAGGAAAGTGAAGCGACCGCCGTTCATTTAGGACACGTGTCTAATAACAGATGTCGCTGTCGCACACGTGCGCACATGTGCAGCACTTCCGCCGGCCCTGTCATAGATCTTCATCGTTTCTATGCCATTCCACTCACTTGAAGACGTTGCTTTCGGTTGTTCCTTTGTTGTTGCCATTTCTTCGCAAGAATTATCCTCTTTGTGAAGGTCGTAGCCGAAGTTTTTCGTTTCTTTAAATTTTCTGCCGTTTTGACTTAGGGTGGAGGGCCTTACTACATGCTGAATTGCAGTTGTTACATTTGTTTTCTTGTTGTAACTATCAGGTGATTACTCCGAATTGTCTGTTTCCGACTCATTTAGCTTTCTAGAGTAAGCGTTCAGTCATTTGTTCAGTGCCTCGAATGGCTATAGGCTGCTTGTTGTTCTCCTTCTTTGGAGACTAATTTTCTGTTTTCAGAGTTCCTTGAGCAGAGTTTAGTTCTTGGCTCCGGTTGTGAACTTCATCGGAGAAAGTGTCGCATTGTTTCTGTTTTCCTGCGCCCTGTTGCTCTGTAGATCCATGTTTGTTTCAGTGTCCTGCTTCTCTGGCGACGCTGTCTCACTGGAATCACTGATTTTCGTAGGTTGATCCCTATCCAAGGACAGTCCGTTTCCAGCCACATCTGGGGTCCCCTTGCCGGAGTAGGTTTGCTGCTACTGCGAAGTTTAACGGTAGTGTTGCCATCATCGACGATTTTACGTCTTCGCCAACCAGAAGCTGGGCAACTCATCGTTGTGCGCACTGTGCGGGGACGTGGGCAATTGAACCGCATGTCGAGCAAGTTCATGACGACTACACGATAACGATGGGATATTTTTCAGCAAGTCTACTTTGAGCTGCTTGACACCATTTAAAACTGGATATTTGTGGGTAGACGTCCACTTTCCGGCAAAAGTAAATATAATATCTAAATAGTGCATATTACAATAAAGTAAAATTATGGTTCAGGTCAGTCCAGAATTAAATGTAAGGCAGATAAGACAGGCAGTTCCAACCTTAATTCTTGAGTTTTTCCAACGTGTCATTTTATCTAAGTACTTTCCATTTTGGAAAACAGTTAAGGGGGAATGTGTAACATTTATTGTCAAAAGTTCCAAAGACATCATAAGATAGTGCAATACTACACAAAGCAGAATGTCTGTATATAGGGACAATATGGCATTAAAATAACATGGAAGTGACAGCATAACACTTATTATCAAAAGTACCTAAGACATTATAAGATTATGCAGTACTACACAAAGCCTACTGTGCTTATAGAGGTGCAATACGGCATTAAAATAACATGGAAGTTACAGAATGGCACTTTGGTAACGTGCCCTGGTGTCAAGGCATCACGCATCTCAGAAACTTATTACTGGCTGAGCAAGGCTGCAGTACATATAGCCGCAGCTCGTGGCCGTGCGGTAGCGTTCTCGCTTCCCACGCCCGGGTTCCCGGGTTCGATTCCCGGCGGTGTCAGGGATTTTCTCTGCCTCATGATGACTGGGTGTTGTGTGCTGTCCTTAGGTTAGTTAGGTTTAAGTAGTTCTAAGTTCTAGGGGACTGATGACCATAGATGTTAAGTCCCATAGTGCTCAGAGTCATTTGAACCATTTGAAGTACATATAGTAACACAAAACTTCCCTAGTTGGGATTGGCTGAAACAAGCGACGCAGAAGCTCCCTTGTGTTGTCAGGTGCTCAAAGGTCAGGGCCAGAAGCGTCAGTCTGGTTCAAATGGCTCCGAGCACTATGGGACTTAACCTCGGGCATGGGTGTGTGTGTTGTCCTTAGTGTAAGTTAGTTTAAGTTAGATTAAGTAGTGTGTAAACCTAGGGGCCGATGACCTCAGCAATTTGGTCCCATAAGAACTTACCACAAATTTCCAATTTTTTTTGCAAGTTTTCAAAAATAAGCTAATTATGTTTATCCACACATCAAAAATTTTTGTATCACCTCGGTTCCGAGAGTTTCGGAACCTGTACAGAAAACTGGAACAGAGATCAACATAAACATCATTTCCGCCCTTTTTATTGCTCATGAAAACCACACACTGCATGTTGTACCACCATACAGCTAGACATTTAGAGGTGGGGGTCCAGATTTCTGTACACACCAGTACCTCTGACATCCAGTAGCACGTCCTCTTGCATTAACGCATGCCTGTATTCGTCGTAGCATACTATCCACAAGTTCGTCAAGGCACAGTTGGTCCAGATTGTCCCACTTCTCAACGGCGATTCGGCGTAGATCCCACAGAGTGGTTGGTGGGTCTCGTCATCCATAAACAGCGCTTTTCAGTCTATCCCAGACATGTTTGATAGGGTTCATGTCTGGAGAACATGCCGGCCACTCTAGTCGAGCGATGTAGTTATCCTGAAGGAAAACATTCAAAAGATGTGCACGATGGGGGCGCGAATTGTCGTCCAAGAAGACGAATGGCTCGGCAATATGCTGCCGATATGGTTACACTGTCGGTCGGAGAATGGCATTCACACATTGTACAGCTGTTACGGCGCCATACATGACCACCAACGGCGTATGTCGGCCCCGCATAATACCATCCCAAAACTGAAGGGAACCTCCACCTTGCGGCACTCGCTGGACAGTGTGTCTAAGACGTTCAGCCTGACCGGATTGCCTGCAAACACGTCTCCGACGATTGTATGGTTGAAGGCATACGCGACACTCATCGGCGAAGAGAACGTGATGCCAATCCTGAGTGGTCCACTCGGCATGTTGTTGGGCCCATCTGTACAGCGCTGCATGGTGTCGTGGTTGCAAAGATGGACCTCGCCATGGGCGTTGGTTGTGAAGTTTGGCATCATGCAGCCTATTTCGCACAGTTTGAGTCGTAACATGACGTTCTGTGGCTGCACGAAAAACATTATTCAACGTTGCGGCTTTGCTATCAGGGTTCCTCCGAACCATAATCCCTAGGTAGCGGTCATCCACTACAGTAGTAGCCCTTGAGCGGCCTGAGCGAGGCATGTCATCGACAGTTCTTGTCTCTGTGTATCTCCTCCATATCCGAACAACATCACTTTGGTTCACTTCGGGACGCTTGACACTTCCCTTGTTGAGAGCCCTTCCTGGCACAAAGTAACAATGCGGACGCGATCGAACCGCGACATTGGCTGTCTGAGCATGGTCGAACTAGAGACAAATAAGCCGTGTACCTTTTTCCTGGTGGAATGACCGGAACTGATCGGCTGGCGGACACCCTTCGTCTAATAGGCGCTGCTCATGGGTGGTCGTTTGCGTCTTTGGACGGGTTCACCAGTGACATCTCTGAACAGTCAAGGTGACTGTGTCTGTGATACAATACCCACAGTCAACGTCTATCTTCATGAGTTGTGGGAACCGGGGTGATGCAAAACTTGTTCTCTACAGAAATGGATTGTGTTTACGTGGGTCTAACATGCAGCATAAATGGAAAAAAAACTTTTCTCACTCTGAGACGAAACTCAGTTACATTGTTTTGTTGTGTAAAACTACACTCCTTTGAAATGGTGGCTGCCCATGTGGTATGTAGTTCGCTGATGGCCGGTGTTTGTCGACACTTGTATTATGCTCGCTGACATGGCAATGACAACAGCACATAACAATCATGATATGGAATCTTCACCATGACTGAACATTAGAATGAATGTGAATTTGTAACCGTGAAAAAAGAACAGGATTTTAGCTTGACGTCTATTATTAATTTGCTTCACCACAAATCAAGGTGAAGCAAAATATGATTTCCACAAAAAAAGTAAAGAACAAAGCCTGGCGCAGAGAATGTCGCGAATCATATCTTAAACTAAACTCGTTAACACCAATAATCGCTTGTTTAATGGTTTCCGGTACACTAGCACAGATCTGTCTATACGATGATCTAAATTAGATGTGAGCTATCCGTAGCAAGTTCAGAAGAGACGACAAATTCAGATTAGATGACACATTCAGATTAGATGACACATTCTAACAACACAAGTTGGTGAAAGTACAAAAGTGACACAGTGGAAAGTAAAATTCCTAGCATAAATATGATCAAGACATTTTAGCTCTCTATTGAGGAAAACCTTCCGTCTGAAAAATGCTTTAAAGATCTCGACAAGTAATCCTGGGCATAATTTGCCGCGAATGGTAGGTCAGGAACCCTATAATACCATCTGAAGTGCGTTTTGTGACTACACAGAACATGAAATCCAATAACACACCTCATGCCACACACATGGCACCTCTCTCGTCACAATACGATTTGCTACACTCTTCAAAAGTCTCATAAAAGTGGCAGAAGCTAAAAAACTTGTTTCACTCAACATATGGACGAGGCATAGAAAAATGAACAGTTTTTGATGTTGCTGAGCAACAGTCATACAATAATTCTTAAATGAACACACCGCCAATTTCACTATCATTACGACTCAAGTACATGTATTCATCCTTTATATACCACGTAAACCTGTTTTTACCAAATATGACGTGCTCCCACATTTAGTGATCTTTTTACAAGAGGGTTACTGACATCTGGCATTTCGTGGGGAGCCTTAAATAAACAATAATATAGTCAAAACGAGGATGTTCAATAAAAAAGAGGTGGGACATTGTGGGTAAAATATATTTTTAGAGGAACAATACTTTACGTTTTGTTACCTTACACGTTGCTACCTTGAAGCTACTGAAAGAGAAGTAGAACATCTCTCGTCACGATTCGCCGATGGATCTCCATGATTGTAACTGTTCTTCATTACGTAAAACGTTTGTAAACAGGCATTACGCTCATGCAACATGAAATTACCGAGACATACGGTTGTGAGACAAGAAATACATACATACTCACGCCCATAAAATGATCGTCGGTTCTCACGCAGTTACAACGCCCTTCATGTAATTCTGCTACTGACTTTATTTTATATATTTCTGCTGACTGCAGGTGTGCTCAGCTAAATGCAAAATGTAACCTCAAAAAGGGTACATATGTACAAAGTACGGAAACCACAAATATACAAAAATTACACAAATCTTACTTGGTTCAAATGGTTCAAGTGGCTCTGAGCACTATGCGACTTAACTTCTGAGGTCATCAGTCTCCTAGAACTTGGAACTAATTAAACCTAACTAACCTAAGGACATCACACACATCCATGCCCGAGACAGGATTCGAACCTGCGACCGTAGCGGTCGCTCGGCTCCAGACTGTAGCGACAAATCTTACTGATAAACACAAACAAGAATTTACAGGTAAAGCGCACATAACTTATTTCAGCTCCTATGATGAGACACACTGCTTCTTCAGAGTTACCCATCTCGGCCAACAATATGACATCACCATACTTTAGCATGGCGTGTAGGCTTTGCCCCATTCTGCACTCGTTTTCTGCTCATTTTTTAGTCAACCTTGTTGAGTGCGGCCTGGAGCTGGATTTCGAATGTCGACTATTTCCACTGTTTTCCTACTCCCTTGGCTGAACAATGCATACCGTTCCGCGGATGGGATCTCTCGTCCTGACATCTGTGTCTCCGGCTTCGTCTAATTTTGAGGCTGGCTGCCGTTGCTACTCTCACCTGCATTAGCATATCATGTGAACCCATTCTCCTGTGAGTTGCTGCAGTGATGCCCAACTCTTGCTCTCCCGTCTTCCCGCATCCATTCGAGATCTGTCGGAATTAATTGGAATGCATCCAGATCGCTCTTTTCAACACAGAGCACGGATATCCTATGTTCTGCTGGCACTGTGTTTACGAACAGTTGAATCAGCTCGCCAGTATTGTTTGAGTCGTCAAGATGTTGATTCCGTTTTAGGATATCATCGAAGTACATTGAATAAGACTGAACGTGCGTTGCTGCAAGTGGCGGAGCGTTTATGATGCGTAGACGCACCCTATTTTCTTCTGCAGCAGACCGGTATTAATTAATAATTTCAGATTCAAATTCTGTGAAGGTCGTACAGTGACTTGCGACTGGTAAAACTCCACGTTCATGTGGCTACTCGTGAACTCCAACTTTCTTTTGATTGCCCAGGAGCTGATACTGGCCTGGAGCAGTCCCCCAATGATTGGTCAACCTCCACACACAAGCATGGTGGCTAGGGTGACACATTCGATGGATACTCCAAAATTTTGGAGCGAAAGCAACGCTGTTCAGGAAGCACCTTGGCGTCCTCATCCTCTGATGTTCATACAAAAAGACAAATATGCCTTACTCTCTAGTGAAGGCAGTAGCGCCACAGTTGCTCTATTCTCAGCAAGGACAGGTGTGTGGTCTAGCCAAAAAAATCTCGGAGTGGATCTTGGCCCCACTGCCGCAAAACTCCTCAGCTCCCTGCAGACGTTCGCCCCTCCTAACGAGCTTTATTGAGCGTCTTTCGCTGACAAACAGGAGCTAGAGACCGCACTGGGAGTGCACCTTCTAAATCAGAAAAATGCAAACATTTTCTTCCAACGAAATGCGCCCAGTACTATAAATAAAAAAAAAAATCGCGACATGGTGGCAGAAAAATGAAACGATATTGAAGAAAAGACAGTTCTCTCACATACAGCCCGCACGGTATTAGCTCACCACTACGTGCAACCTCCCCTCCACCGGTTCGACACAAGATGCGTTGTCGTAGCAGCATCCAAAGCACGAGCCAAAATGTTATGGACCGACAAATTCATTTGCTGGGGGCTGTCACACGCACTTGCTGCATTCTCCATTTTGATATCAACGAGCCGCACGGTTACTTTCTTTAACGTTTCCATTTCGTTTTATACTGATGTACCTCTTTTTACGTCATCTCTCTGCTTTCTTCATCATTTACTACTGTTTTAATGATTACACACTCCTCAAATTTGTATTCATTTTGGTCTTTAGTTGCAACTGTCGATAATATTAGTTTGTAATGATTGTTTATAGATCACTCGCAAACAAATTAGTGTTTCACTAGCTTCAGGACCGGTAGGAGGCTGTTAGTGGCGCCACGGAAATATTCCAACATAACACCACCACAAATTATCTAAATCTCGGTTTCAGTTGAAATACCGGGATATTCGCTAACAAGGGAACCTCCCTATCGCACCCCCCCCCACCCCTCTGATTTAGTTATAAGTTGGCACAGTGGACAGGCCTTGAAAAACTGAACACAGATCAATCGAGAAAACAGGAAGAAGTTGTGTGGAACTATGAAAAAAACAAGCCAAATATACAAACTGAGTAGTCCATGCGTAAGATATGCAACATCAAGGATAGTGTAAGCTCAGGAGCGCCGTGGTCCCATGGTTAGCGCGAGCATCTGCGGAACGACACGATCTTGGTTCAAATCTTCCCTCGAGTGAAAAGGTTACTTTCTTTATTTTCGCAAAGTTATGACCTGTCCGTTCGTTCATTGACGTCTCTGTTCACTGTAATAAGTTTAGTGTCAGTGTTTTGCGACCGCACCGCAAAACTGTGCGATTAGTAGACGAAAGGACGCGCCTCTCCAATGGGAACCGAAAACATTTGATCGCTAGGTCATAGGTCAACCGATTCCTCCACAGGAAAACACGTTAGATAATAATTGTCTGAAAATAAAAAATTAAACTTTGCACTGGAGGGAAGACTTGAACCAAGGACCTCCCGTTCTGCAGCTGCTCACGCTAACCACGGGACCACGGCGCACCTGAGCTCTCCTTTGTCTTTGATGTTGCCTATCTACCGCATGGACTACTCAGTTTGTATATTTTGCTTTTTTTTTTCATAGTTGCATACAACTTCTTCCTGTTTTCCCGATTGACCTGTGTTCAGTTTTTCAAGGTCTATCCACTGTGCCAACTTACAACTAAATCTGAGAGGGGTGCGATGGGGAGGTTCCCTTGTAAGAACTTTTTGAGTGACGTCAAGAAATGCAAATATTCCGGTGTTACCTTCATAAAGTATGAAGCTAGTCGCATTCAGGCTGAAATATCGTTGAATAAGAAACATAAAAAGCCCATAACTAAATCTTCAGAGCGCATGATGCCTGCTAAAGGATGCCGCAATTGTAATGGTTTCTGTGTCCTATTAGTCTCTGAATACGATTAGAACACAAGTAGAGACTATGGGCAGTTATCCGTTTAGAAATTTATCCGGGGGGGGGGGAGGGGGAAAATGAGTCACAAGATACTCAAATTGCCGTCTTTTATATAAATGAGTTCGTAGGTGTCATGCCAGAAGGATAAAACTGTATAGGTAACAAACTTTTTATAAATTCCAGAATATTGATGGTTAACCACTCGCTTCTAGAAGTATATGAGGAGACTGTAATGAATAAAAACTCTATACTCGGAGAGGGGGAGAGACGGCTGCACTTCTCCTTCTTGCTCCCCCTTGTGGACGCCTATGGTACAGACTTGTTGACACTGCTAATCGCCTGGTTCGATCTCGACCATTTTGGTGCAAGTAAGAACTTAGTTTACAAACGGTCTTTCGTTGCAGTGATTTCTCTTGTTCTCTTTTAACTCTTCCTTTATTGTCGTAATATAACTGATGAACAACGTCGGTATACATGATACTAATTTCTTGAATACATAAAAAGTATCTCTAACGACGTACATTTACTACGCATTACTGAATTGGAGAACACCATTCAAGTTCTTTTACTTCCACATTTTTTAAATCCAACTCATTTTTTTTATTTATACGTTGA
The DNA here is from genome assembly GCF_023864275.1 of Schistocerca cancellata. Classification (NCBI taxonomy): domain Eukaryota; kingdom Metazoa; phylum Arthropoda; class Insecta; order Orthoptera; family Acrididae; genus Schistocerca; species Schistocerca cancellata. Next base: position 461,162,821 of record NC_064627.1, read on the forward strand.
ATATTTAAAGTTCTTTTTTTATCTACCATTCTCTGCTTCAGAGAGCAGTATGGGCTGTTATACAATTTTTGTCTTCCCAGAAATCTGGAACTAGGGTAAAAGGGTACTCAATTGGTAATATTTCAGAGGATTTCCAGCTTCGTATTCACATTATAACTAAGGTAAACCTCCCAAATACCTTGGTCAGAATCACGTATTGAGATTTATTTTTAATTTAATTCTCGGACAATATTACACAGAAAAAATGCAAGCCTAGTGTATGAACAGGTGTATTTGTTTAGGTATATACACAACAAGTCGATGGCATGCTCAAAATGTGCAGCGTATGCTTCACATGTTGATCAGAGGATGATTATGAAGTCCTATAACAAGCAGATTAATTGCGAGTCAGAATCGATGCCTTTCTGCTAGCCTCCAAATACATCACTTCATGTATAGTAATATAAGTTTTTCACTAAAACTTATGTAGAAAGTGAGGCTCATTAGTAACTGTAATCGTCGTAAGTCTAATGCATACTCCGTCACAAATAGCTACAGAAATCCTGTATTTAGTCTTTTTCCAACTGTGAAGGAAAGTAGTTAACAAACTAGCCGAATCTATCGACATATTTCAGATAAGGCACTACGAGTTTCAGTCTTCTAAATCGGTCCCCTAGGTATCACCGACTGGAAACCGATGACGTGCGTCCTGGATCGGGAAAAGGCTCTCCAGCTAATGGATGGGATCTTATCTACAGGTGACCCAGATTATGTGGCGGGCTGCGCAGAGCCGCTCAGTAATCACATCCACCTACCTGTGTGGCTGCAGGCTGTGGCTTTGGCAGGACAAAGGGCGCAGCTGTTAAAATCTGGCGTCCTTCGATTTCGACAGACCCAAAACTATCAGTTAAAAGTCGTAAACTGTAACCTCACAGCTAGAGTCGCGCAAGTAACTCATTCTATTCACTAGAGGCATCTCACTTCAGCTCTAACATTAACTTGAAAGGTAACTCGTTTTGATTTTTTGATAAAGGAGAACTGAAATCTGACATATTTTAAGATCGACAATAGATCTAACTTAAAACTGAAAAAGTCAATATGTTCGGATATAAGTAAATCAGCAGCTGCATAGAATACTTGCCCAAACATAGGTTTCCATAACTTTTATTTTTCTGGCGGTAAACGAATTTAATTGAAGTGTTCGAAAAGTGATAAATTCGACGTAAAAACTACTACTACTACATCATTCACAGTAAGTTTGGCATAGCGTATTGTGAATCCGTTCTAACACATGTAAGCACTCAAGCTTAGCTTCTTAGTACATTACGGACCAACTTTTGTCAAACATTCGCTAGTGCTCCAAAACATTTATGCACATTTAAATCTTACTTTCACAATCATTTTTACGCCAGGTTTTTTCAAATCCCATGAAAGCGAGTCGTTTTTGTGCAGTACTGCTTGCTTCCTGTTGACAGGGAACCCGTATCTTACTACCGGGGCTACAATTCATGTTACCTTAAACTGATTTATGCATATTATTATATGCAAATCAGTTGCATGTTCCCCACTTCCGCTGCAGATCCAGTATCGTTTGTAACATACTTGATGAGCTATACTTTACATGCATTTCGTTATTAATACTGTAATATGAGAAAACATCTTCCCTTCAAAACTCTAGTTTTGAAAACAATTGAGAATACCAAAGTTCTAACAGCGAATTGTTTTAATTTTATTGGATAAAGGGCGAGAGTCACACATACAACAAATTTGTTACAAAGGCAGTGCGAGACTAAAGAGCTTCTTTCTTCTTCTTCTTCTTCTTGCGTTACGGCCTCTGTAGGACCACGAGTAGCCCCTTCGTGGACTGCATTTTTCTCTTCTTCTCCCAGAACCTCTTCATTCTTTCTCTTCTCCTCTCCCGCTCTTCTTCCGAGATCTTCAGTTTCCGTTTCTCCTGGCGGCTCCACTGGTGACATTCTAATCTTTTCCTGTATTCTTCTCTGTCACTGATCTCCGGCATATTTTTCGGTGTATATTTGTTCCTCCAATTTTCCTTTCCTTGGACCTTGATCCCCAATTCCAACCAGTCCTTCCGAAGTTCAACAATCCACTTGGTTCCTGTCTTTCCCCTTGTCCTACCTGTTGTTTCCCACACTCTCTTCGTCATTCTGTCCATACTCATCCCAAGTACATGCCCAGCAAACCTTGCCATTTTGAGTCTGATTTCCCCGGATATTGTTCTCATGTTCCGGTACAATTCTTCCCTAGGTCTTCGCATCCACCTCTCTCCACCTCTTTTGGGACCTAGTATTTTTCTCAGTATTTTCCTCTCTTCTTTCTCTAGTTGCTCTGCCCCATTTCTTCCTAGTGTCATCGTCTCAGCAGCATATAATACTGCATTCCTCACTGTTGCCTTGTAGTGGCTTATCTTTTCCTCTGTGGATATATTCTTTTTATTGTATACCTCTCTCGTCATGCAGAAGGCTGACCTCATCTTCTTTATCCTGTCTGTTACTCCCTCCTTGCTCCTGTTCCTTCCTGTTATAAATTCTCCCAGGTATTTAAATTTGTCCACCATATGCACAGTGCCTTCCGGTGTTTCCCAGTTTGCAGTGGTGTTTAATGTCTTTGTCTTGTTATAGGCGATCCTCAGTCCCACCTTTCTGGCTACCTTACTTAAGTTGTCGAGTTGTGTCTTTGCGTCTTCTTCCGTCTCACTTACTATTGCTATGTCATCTGCAAGGGTTAGGCAGTCCACTTGAGCCCTGTTGTCCTTTTTGTCCCCCACATGGGTCTTTGGTATTCCCATTTCCTCGTTTATTGCTCTCCACTGCCTGATCACTTCGTCCAGTGCTATATTGAACAACAATGGTGACAATCCATCACCCTGTTTAACACCAGTCTTGATCTCAAATTCTTCTGACAGTGCTCCTCTGAATCTCAACCTTGCTTTTGTGTCTGTCAGAATTTCTTTTATGAGTTCTTGTGTAGTTCCATCAAGTCCTTTGTTCTTGAGGATCCTAACAAGAGTCTGTCTGTCGATGGAGTCATATGCCTTTGTGAAGTCCACGAAGGTTATTACTGTCTTTTTGTTTTTTAAGGCCCTATGTTCTATCAATTGCTTCAGGATAAATATCTGTTCTACACAACCTCTTCCCTTCCTGAATCCCGCTTGGTAGTCGCCAACTGTACTTTCTACCTGTTCTTCTACTCTCTTGAGCAATAGTTTTGACAGCACCTTGTATCCGACCTCTAGTAGCGATATTCCTCTGTAGTTGTTTGCATCTCTCTTGACCCCCTTCTTGTGTATTGGTACTACAATTGCATTCTTCCATCCTTCTGGCAATTTCTTTGTTCTCCAGATCTGGTGCATTATGTTGGTCATGTTGTCTATTGCTTTATCATCTCGGCTGCTATATCATCTTCTCCAGTTGCCTCATTATTCTTCAGATCGCTTATGGCATGTGCGACTTCATCCCTGGTTGGAGGGCGTGGCTCTCTCTCTTCTGTGTCAGTCCCCAGTTCCAGCTCTTCTTCAGGTGGTTCACAGTTCAGCAGGTCGTGAAAGTGCTCTGCAAAAATCCGACAGTTCTCCTTCGCACTGACAGCCAGCTCCCCTTTCTTATCTCTTATAAACAGTTCTCTACCCTTGTATCCAATCAGACTCTTTCTGAATTTCACGAAAAAGTGTCTGCTGTTGTTTTTCCTGAAGTTGGTCTCAATCTCGTCCAGTTCCTACTTCTGTCTTCTGGTCCATCTTATTGTTCGGGCTGCTTCCTTTCTTGCTCCTAAGAAAACTTCCCATTTTTCTGGGTCCTTGCTGCTCCAGTCTCTCCAGGCTTTCCTGCGAGTCTCTACCGCTTCCTCACACTCCTTGTTCCACCACCAGTGCTTCCGTTTCTTTTCTTCCTTTCCCCATAGATCAGCCTGTTTCGCCATATTTCGCTTCATGTCGTCCCATTCATTGAATGATTCAATTCCTTCCTCATATCTGGATCGATTGTGTCTTAATTTGTCTCTGTCTACCTTTATGGTTTCTGTTCTTCTGTTCGTCTGTGGCAGTTTGTCCCTGTTTGGAATCCAAAGGCACTTAACTTCTGTAAGATAGTGATCCGATTCTATTCTTGTGTTCTTCCTGACCTTTGTGTTCATGATCTCTCTAGCATTTGGCCAGCTGATTGCTATGTGGTCAATTTGGAATTCCCCAAGGCGGGTGCATGGGTTTGCCCATGTCTTTTTCTTACACGGTTTGGCCCTGAAGTGTGTTGTCATCAATCTCATTTTGTGTTCTCGACACAGTTCAATTAGCCTTTCTCCATTTTTGTTTGTCCGCTGGTGTGCAGGGTACTCGCCCACTACTCCTTTATGTTGCTTCTCTCTTCCAATCTGTGCATTATAATCTCTTACTAGTATCTTTACATGTCTATATGGTATGTTTTTCAGTGTATCATCTAGCTCTTCCCAGAAACTATCAGCAACATTCTTGTCTTTCCTGTTCTTGTCATTTGTAGGTGCAGGTCCATTTATTATTGTATACTTTTTGTTCCCTGCTTGAAAAGTCAGTGTTGATATCTTTTCTGACCTGCTCTTCATTTCAGTTATGCCATCCTTGTATCTCTTGTCTACTATGAACCCTGTACCAAAGCATCTAGGTGCATGTCTTTCCTTTCCCACTTTAACTCCTGGTTTCCCCTTCAGTATTGTGAAGCCTTCTGACTCCACTGTGTCTTCGTCAGTGTATCTTGTTTCTTGCATCGCTAATATTCCAATGCTTCTCTCTTTAATCTCATCTATTACCTGTTTAAGTTTACCAGTCTTAATCATTGTCTGTACATTTATGGTTCAATTCTGAAAGTCTTTTTAGTTTTAATCTTCTTTGAGGTTCTTGGGAGCTCCGACTCTTCCCTTATGCACTTTTTGGCAGGTCCCCCAAAATCCGAATGCCTGCTTGTGTCGACCTTGGTAAACGGGGGATTGTCCCCCTGGGGTAATCTCGATTCCATAGTGTGATCCATTCCATGAGCTAAAAATTTTTTTGATGGGACGGCTCATGTCCGTCCAGTTATACGACTGAAGTTGTTAGCCCTAGAAGAGTGTTCAGGCCGCCATTGACATGGGGACACAGACGCCTTTGGTAGCCGCCCCTAACATGGAGTACCGCCGCTACCTGATATGTTTCAGTGGCTCTTCCGCTCTCTCTGCCGTTGGGAAGCGACGTTCCTCTTCTGCCTTCGAGACCGTTGGCCGGGCTTCGCCTGTAACCCTAGGTAGGGGCCCTAACTGGGTGCTACCATCCGGATCCAGATGGACCCATGTTTTTTTACGAGGTTGTTACTCCTCCCCCTCCTCCTTCCCCATGACTTGCGAGATGGGGCCCCGGGCTTGGGACCGGCAATGTTGAAAGCTTCTTTACATGTGCTGTACGATTTTCGGGAAGGTAGCTGGATGGAGGATTCTCACACCAATTAGTAGAGATATTCAGCAACGCCTAATTTAATCTGTTTGGCAGTGATGATGTGTACAGAAGGATTTACGCCATAGAGATTTCTAAAATTCCCGGTTAAAATTTCTAGGAACTGACTTGGAAATTTACTCTTTACTTCTACTAGCCTTTCAGTCAAGGCACAGGATTTCTTCACTCAAATTCGCCGATAATGCCTGCATTATCAGAAGATAGAAGATACTTCGTTCCTAGTTGCCCAGATGGTTCCTCTCGTGGTCTAATTTCTGGACTCTAGTCCGAGGTTGTCTCGTTCATAGCGTAGAGCCGCCACTATTTTTCGGCGTTACTAACAAAGGAAACTCCCTATCGCAAACAGTTCAGATTTAGTCGTAAGATAGCCCGTCAAAAATTGAGCACATATCAAGCATGAAAACACAAAGAAGACGTACTGAACTGCGGAAAAAAAAGCTGTACGGTCCAAGCTCAGTATGTTCAGCACTGAGCTCACTTGTGCAGCCATGGCGTTGTGGTTGTGTGGTTGTGGTGTTCGACTGCGAAGGGGAAGATCTGTATTCAAATCTCACTGGTAGTACAAATTTTTTTCTCACATTGACGTGTCTGTTCGCTGTGTTCAAATATGAGTCTGTGTCGTGGTGTACCCTCCGTTTGCGACAGTGAGGTGCAAGGAAGGGAGCTCCAGAAGTACGTTCCTCCGACTTGTTCTACACAAGTACCACGTGCTATGTCTGTTGCGTTCCGTTTACGAAGTTTTGACTCTTAAATTCCTTTGTTGTAACGTAGTTCACAACCGTTTATTTGTTGTTTTTATTTCTAACAATACCAGAGAAGGAAAGTTGCTCTCACCATATAGCGGAGATGATGAGTCGCTATAGGCACAACAAAAAGATTCACACAATTGTAGCTTTCGGCCATTAAGGCCTTTGTCAGCAGTAGACATACATATACACTCACGCAACTGTAGTTTCAGTTCTCTGAGACTGCAGACGTGTGTGCAACTTGCGTTTGCGTGAGTGTGTGTATCTATGTCTTTTGTTGTACCTATCGCGACTCAGCATCTCCGCTGTATGGTGAGTTGCAACTTTCCTTCTCTGGTATTGTTTACATTCAATCCTGGATTTTCCATTGTTTGTTTTCATTTCTGTGTGAGGTCTATGCACCATCTCGCCTGCTTGCTGTATTCATCATATTTACTTGCGGCCGTAATATGTTTTTAGTACATGGCTCATATGCTTTAACCAATGTATAGTATGACAAGTGCGAAGACTGTAGGAGAACAGTCACGTCAAGGATTGGACGGAAAGTTCATAATTTTGTGAAAAAGTAAGTCTTGGGTAGGAGCGAGATTTGGAAACTGATCCCACAGTCCGCAGTACAACGCGGTGACCACACAACCACGACGCGATGAGTATAACGATTAGCTCGATGTGGCACATATTGAACTTGGGCCGTTCATTGTTTCTATTTTACTTCTTTATTCACAATTCAGTACATCTTCTTCCTGTTTTCATGCTTGATCTGTGTTCATGTTTTGACGGGCTGTTCACTGGTCCATCTTACCACTAAATCTGAGGGGGAGTTTCCCTTGTAAGTAACAACAGTGCTGCCACAGCCGTCATAAGTGGGCTGCGGACGCCAGGCGCGGAGCGCACCAAGACACCGTTGCATCAGATACAGTATTACCACCAGTCGGGTTCTACACTGCCGGTCAGTTACCAGAGCTCGCAGCAAACGTTGGGCTGACGCGGGGCCAGACAAGCCGCAGCACGTAATACAGCAGGTAGTATGAGTGCCAGCAGCCGTCCGCGACGGTGAGCGATAAACTGAGACGGGATCAATAATTCTTATCTGGGCATTTAAATGCGTGCAAGCTCCGGATAGCTCACAACAAAGTTAAGAGCGCTAGTGGATACCTTTTCATCGACATACTGATTTCCTGTAGGCACTGCACGGAGTGGAGCGTTCGCGAAGTATGGCGGACAAGGCAACCAGTGTGACGTCACAAGTTCGTTGCGGGGCCAGTATTTCTCGTAGACCCTGCCTGATCGCGGTAGCTGCAGGTTCTTTGCTACACGTACTGTCCGCCACCCTGTTTTGATGTATGTAGTCACAAGCACAGCCTAGTGCAATATGTGGGCACCGAACCTGCATAAATACCGGTCGTTTTCAGTAATGGTATCTGCAGTTGGACAGCGCCTACTACGAAGGGAGATCCAATTAAGGCAACGGGGTGACCTGGCTCTACAAGCCGCCACCACAAGATCTGGGCTCACGCTTGATATCCATCTTCTGGTATTAAGTCCACGACTGTTCACTCGCTGCTTCTCAGCTGGTGGACAACTTCAGTCCCATTTCAGCCGAAGCTGGACTTTTACCTTGGAGGGCAGCTGTTAGCGGCCAGCGTGGTGCCAGCTGCCCTACTGTCTGTACTGGTGCAAGCAAACTGCAGCAGTACGCCGACGCTCGCAGGGGGCTGCTTTCCACTACAAGAACCACTGCGTCTTCCACGTCTGCAGGCGTATCATGTCCTGAACTGCAGAAACACGGCAGGCTGGCTCTCGCCCACTTGTTGCCGACGTTGTTCCGAATACGTTGGGAAGCCCTTACACATCCTCCATATTGTCCGGATCTGTGTCCATGCGATTTTCATATTTTGGAGCCCTAAAGGTAGACATTCATAGCCTTAGATTTGCTTCAGACGAAGAGATGCACGCCTGGGTACAATCATGGTTCGGTAGACAACCGCAAACAATTTTCCATGAAGGCATTGACCATCTCGCTCAGCGTGTGCTAAATTTGTTAACACACAACTTTTGAAACAATAAACAGTATACTTTTTTCCAACTGTCTCCTTTTCGTTTTACTCCCCCTTGTATTGATAATCTAACATTAGATTACGTTAATGGGTAAATGAAAGTATGTAACACGAAGTTGTGTTTCATTGCTTGCAATAACATTACGCTGAATTCAAATCCACATAAAATGCAAAGACACAATGAAAATAAAAACAATTTTCACTTAAATAAAAATAAGAAAAAAATGAAAGATTTGTGTAGAGTGGCATGTCAAGAAAACAATGACGGGGCATTTATATCAGACCAACAGTTACCACTTGTCACCTGGCCAACAATTTCCTACCACTCCTCATGCAACACTGCATACATACAGCTGTCGAAAGACAAATTAAGAGACACAGGTAACTGATAACAGATATTTCCGGTATTAAAGAACTGTTCTGAATTCTGCATGCACACCAATACCTCAGTATTAGGAGGAAAAAAAGAGGGAGAAAGGAGAAGCAGAAATATCATCACGTCCCCTCCAAAAGATAACAATCAAAACAATTGTGCCTACAGCACACTATACTTAGAAGTCAGAATAGTAAAACTGAAGACATATAGTGCTCTACGGCAAATGAAAACAGCACCAGACAACAGCAAGAGTATGAAGTATTGTCAGAGGTTACAAAATTAGATTTTCTTGTTAAAGCATGCACGAAGACTCAGACATGACGTATCTACTGACTAAGCAATCAGAACTGTAAGAGATGTGTCTGAAAACAGCGGAACTTACATAGTATACAAAAGACACAAAAGTCAGCACATTAGACACTAGTGGAACTCCTGGAAACCTGCCACACTTAACCAGCAATAGCACAAATACAAATACACTTACTTATATCAGAGCTTACTATCATGAAGTTTCTCGTGTAGTCGAAACGACAGAGGCATTAGATCCCCCAGAATCGTGGAGCTTAACTTGTGAATCGCAAACATTTTGGACTGAATCTCGCTTAGATATTTTTCTACGAGGGCGTGCTGAAATGTAATGCCAGGTTATTTCATATAAACAAATGTCTTTGTTGGGGGGGGGGCGTGGGGGGGGGGGGGGGAAGACAGTAACATCCAGACGGCCATTAGCAACTATAAAGGTGGGATCACTCTTGTGTCGGTCTGTCGGTTGTGCAGTGCCCTGCTCTCTGTGGGATTTGATCGCGCATTTGATAAAGTGAGCCATTGCTTCCTGACTGCCATGGTGGATCGTGTGGTCTTTCCTGCCACCTTTACTCGCGTGATCATGCACATTCTTCAATGTGCCTCATTGAGGGCGATGATTAATGGCAGTGTGGAAGGACCATCCCCATCTTACGTTCGACCAGACAAACCTGTCCCACACTTAATGAACCTCTATGCAATAGCGACAGAGCCACTTCTGTGTGGATTGAAACAACATCTTACGGGGAAGTAACACCGAAAATTCAGATGAAACACCTTCTGCACCATCCAAAATATTTCACCGTTTGATATCCGTTGATAACTTGTACTGTACTGCTAATTCTGAATCTGTAAAATTTATTACAGAAACTATAGTTAATACATAATGCATGTAATAGTGTATTTATTTCTGATTGTATATAATAGGCTGTAATTATGATGCAAATTTTGTAAATTGCTGGGTGATAGCCAAGGGAACTTTATATAAATGTATCGATAGCAACGACGAAATGGCAGTAGCTGTGCCGTCGTTCATCTTTGCATGTGGAGAATCTCGGTTGCTATGCGAGCAGAGAGGAAGCAGAGCAGCTGGAGTCATGGTAGAGTGTTAAGTGTTCGTTGGGCGCTCCCACAGACGCGGTTTGCAGCTGTGATCGCGCCACTGTAGGCGCGCCTACTTCGTTAACCCGAAAGTATTGAGAGCGCGGAAGGAGTGGACAGGCGGAGGAAGCTGCAGTTCTAACTGTTGCCTGTCCCATAATTATCCGTGCCACTGGATACAACTCGGGATCCTCAACCAGCAGCAGCAGCAGCAACAACAACAGCGGCAACTCAGCATTGTCGTCGGCTACATTGTTCGTCGTGCGCACAGCTGCAACATCGTAAGACCGTAGAGTGACAAGATATAAGTAACCTTGTACAGGCATTACCCAGTGACATTTCTTTCACAACGTATGACTAACTTGAATAATAACCTGCAACACTTAAAACTTTAGGGTACATTATTAGCAAGCAGAGGGCATTTCCTTTCCATGCAATCACCGAGTGTCGTAAAAAATATTAAAATTAACTATTTACTGCCAGTTTTGCTTCTTTGCTAATGACCAGTTTCAGTCTAAATATTCTGTCTCAGGAACTGTTCATTCGTGATACATAACAGAGGCTTAACTAATTTGCAATTTTGAGCATTAACTTCATTCACTTAAAGCAAGTAAAATTTCACTGACAAAAGCCAATAACTAAGATACATCGCAAATTAAAAGTGCGCAATTTCATTTGTTCTGTATGTAAATTAGCAAGTGACTACTGCTAGCTTGGTATTTATTTTATTGTTGTTATATTAAAAGTAAAATCAGTTGCTCCTTTGCTTAAAGTACATTTAATTCAGTCTCTCAATAATCAAAAGTAAATTACTTGTCTTTTGATACATATTGCGTTACGGTACACTGAGGTTATTGAAAATCATTTTTTACATAACAAAGTTTTAGCTACAGCCGGTCATTTATTTAACCTGTTACTTCATTTAACTTTACTTTCAAAATTTAGAATTTCAGAATAAGTAACAGCAATCTCAGTGCTTTCTGATTCATTTACTTTCTCGTGAGCTGTTGCGTTGTGGAAGAGCGTGAAAACCTTCTGTTGCAACTCCAGCTATTATTTTCTCACATTATTTTGCCATTACCTTTCTTAAGATTCCTTAGATTCATTACCCTACGGGCGGGCAATCGTTTAATTACCCACTTTTTAGCTAATGAATGTTTTTTTGTGCACATATCAAAAAAAGTTTTGAATCACCCAGGTTCCCAGAACTCCTGAACATAGACGTTGTATCACTGACACAGTCCTCTGACTGTTCGGAGATGTCACTAAAACCCCCAAAACCGTAAAAAACTATGCATGAGCAGCAACTATTAGACGGAGAATGTCCGACAGCCGATCAGTTCCAGTCTTTCCACCAAGGAGGAGATACATGGCTCGTCCGTAATTCAACCATGCCTAGACGGTCAATACTGCAGTTTGATCGCGTTCGCATTTTTACTTTGTGCCAGTACGGGCTCTCAACAAGGAAAGTGTCCAGGCGTCTCGGAATGAACCAAAGCGATGTTGTTCGGACATGGAGGAGATACAGAGATATAGGAACTGTCGATAACATGCCTCGCTCAGGCCGTCCAAGGACTACTACTGCAGGGGATGACCGCTACTACGGATTATGGCTCTGAGGAAGCCTGACAGCAACGCCACAATGTTGTTGAATGATGCTTTTCGTGCAGCCACAGGACGTCATGTTACGACTCAAACTGTGCGCAATAGGCTGCATGATGCGCAACTTCCCTCCCGGTATTAGAGGTATGGGTGTGCACAGCAATCTGGACCACCAACTCTGAAGGTCTTGCCGTATGGTGGTACAACACGCAATTGTGGTTCTCATGACCAACAAAAAAGGCGGAAATGATGTTTATGTTGATCTCCATTCCAATTTTCTGCACAGGTTCCGGAACGCTGGAAATCGAGGTGATGCAAAACTTTTTTTGATGAATATATTATCAGCATTTTTGTATTAAATATTATGTGGTACCCTTTTCCTCCTCCTCCATGTGTCGTTTGTGAGCGATTGCAGTATATTCCATCCATCTCAAAATTATCATCAGTATTTAGACTGGGTTTAGAGTAGATTCTTCCTTCAGTAGGGTCTGTTATACACTCCCCTCCTACTAACCGATATTATTTTCCTTCGGTAACGATAGCCTTACTCACTGTAAAATTTCATTAGGCGTAGGCGATCAGTTTCAATTATATCGCAATCCAGTAGGCCGATTAGGAAGGGGAAGGTTACAGGGATCATACTGAAATGACACATATTCCATTGCTATGTTGCTAACATGGATGATTTAATCTTTTTCGCTCGTTCCGTAGCGGAGATCCGGATGGCGCTAGGATGGATCGGGTGGTGTAACGGGGCGGACACCAACATGAAAATGTCACTTGCCATGAAAATCGGCAGAGGGCTCCCTGGGGTAGTGTAGCTCCAGTGTGGGTGGACGTATTTCGATGTTAGGCATAGTATTTATGAGAGACGGTCGCCATACGAAGGCACTGAACTATAAACACCTTTTCTAATCTCTCCGCGTGGGCGTCCTAGGCAACATCCTCAGAGCGTTAGATATGGTCCATATAGGGTGGCGTTCATTAACACGTCATTTGGCGCAGATCCTGTCGATGACTCCAGTGATGGTACACCTTATCCAGGTGGCCTTTGGATACTTCGTTAGTAATGGACTTTTCTTCAACGTGCGATTCTATTCCCTCACTCTCCCCACTCGCAGTGGAGCCGGCAGCTGTGGCTGGTTCTAGGCGCTTCAATCCGGAGCCGCGCTGCTGCTACGGTCGCAGCTTCGAACCCTGCCTCGGGCATGGATGTGTGTGATGTCCTTAGGTGACTTAGGTTTAGGGGACTGATGACCTCAGATGTTAAGTCCCATAGTGCTTAGAGCCAAAAGATTGCTAATTACTTAAGGTGAATAAAGTTTAGCCCTGCACTAATTTACACGAAGTGCTTACTAGAATCAGTAGTCATGTGTCTGTCGTAATGGACGTTACTGCATAGCTTAGTGGATGATACGAGAGTGAGCTTAGGCTCGAAACTAGTCATGTACCAATAATAAAAATTAATATTGCAACTTCGACGGTTCTTTGCAGATTATTGCATAATTTGATAAACCATACAGTTGCTGAAGCAATGCCTTCCAGAACCCTTTCAAGTAATAAATGTCCACTATTGATGGGACGTATGTGTCCACTGGCCTAAAAAAGAAAAAAGATTAGCGTAGCAAGAGGAGAAATGATAGTGATTTTTTTGTTCAAACTGTAAAGTATGTTTTCCATCTCGTCATTATTGTGAAATTTTGTGTTGGTGATGAACCAAACATTATCAAAGAAAAATATGGTTAGTGTCGCAAGAGAAAAATTAAAGTAAAAGGATAGTTAGCACAACATTTACCCGCGAAAGGCAAAGGTCTCGTGTTCGAGTCTCGATCTGGCACAGTTTTAATCTACCAGGAAGTTTCAACATAAATGTTGTAAGTCAATTGACTGCTTTTACTCCAAAATTTTGGAGTATCCAATCGAATGAGTGACCGCACCACAGCGCTTGGCGTGAAGAGGTGGACCAACCAATCAACCAATGGGACAGTGCTGGAGGCCAGTACCAACCTCTTGACTTCTTGTTTCTTAACGTGGATTAGCAGTTTTCTTTTTTTTTTTTTTTTTTTTTTTGAGTGAAGCAATATCCTCGTCCGTCAGATTTTCAGCAGGTAGAGTTTTCAGGAATAAGGGCAGGTGAGGGCGGAGAACGTTGTTTATCGGCTCTTCATCTCCCAGCCGCTGTCTGGTACTGATTGGCACACCGGAGGTGACTTTTGGGAAAATACTGGTTGCGGTTTCATTTTCTGAGATCTGAAGGTGACAGTTTAAATTGTTGAAACTAATGATCTATGTACAAATATTTGCGATCTCGCCTAATAAAGCCTTCTCGCAATAAGACTACAGCACTGAAAATCTTCCAAAACTGGCAGCAAATACTGAGATGTACGATACGATTTACCCTGTACTAGTGCTTCATTCCCTGTGGATATTTGATGTGTCACAAACGTTGTTGACAACGGCCCTCGAGGAAAAGCAAATCCTCAAACTCCTGTGACAACTTATCTATTTCCACTGTTTCAGTTTCTCCTACATGTTCTACGTTTTATGTAGTGCTGTTTTAGAGGCGGTCTGCGTCTGATCACAGCGCCCACTTGCAGTTTCCCAAACCTCCTCGTCTACTACATCTAGATTAGCTACTAGCAGTCCCCTGGACAGCTTAGTCTCATGGGTGCAAAATTATCTACATTTGCGTGAACCACTTCCCCATCACCTTTCCCTTGTAAGTGTGCAATGCTTCTTCTCACAAAGCAACTGAATTCGTTATCAATTCCTGCGTGTAGCTGTGGCGCAACTGTACGTAGGATGCAATTTGTCTATTATGGAAAGCAATATGATCTTTTTCCAGAGTCCTGTTTGTAAAATACAGTCAAATGAAAACGAGAGTGGTGGAAACAATAAGTAAACTGTTCATTGTTTCAAAACAATTCCCCATAACTGTTAATACATTTGACCCTCCCACATGTTGCCAAGATTGTTTGGAGTATGCTATAGAAGTTTCGCTGGGAAGCCCATATACATCCTCCACAGCCGCGATCATTAGCCACGTGATTTCCATATTTTTGAACCTTTGAGGAAAAACATTCGTCGTTGTAGATTTGCTTCGGACGAAGAGGTACTCTAGGCAACCGCAAACATTTTTCTACATCTATATCCATACTCCGCAAGCCACCTGACGGTGTGTGGCGGAGGGTACTTTGAGTACCTCTATCGGTTCTCCCTTCTATTCCAGTCTCGTATTGTTCGTAGAAAGAAGGATTGTCGGTATGCCTCTGTGTGGGCTCTAATCTCTCTGATTTTATCCTCATGGTCTCTTCGCGAGATATACGTAGGAGGGAGCAATACACTGCTTCACTCCTTGGTGAAGGTATGTTCTCGAAACTTCAACAAAAGCCCGTACCGAGCTACTGAGCGTCTCTCCTGCAGAGTCTTCCACTGGAGTTTATCTATCATCTCCGTAACGCTTTCGCGATTACTAAACGATCCTGTAACGAAGCGCGCTTCTCTCCGTTGGATCTTCTCTATCTCTTCTATCAACCCTATCTGGTACGGATCACACACTGCTGAGCAGTATTGAAGCAGTGGGCGAACAAGCGTACTGTAACCTGTATTGGACGTCTTGTCTGAGGGTGGAATAAATGTGTTACCAGTTATGGCTATTACCTTTCAAATATACTGAAGCGATAAAGAAACTGGCATAGGAATGCGTATTCAAATAAGGAGACGTGCAAACGGGCAGAATACGGCTCTGCGGTCGGAAAGGCCTATATAAGACAACTAGTGTCTGGCGCAGTTGTAAGATCGGTTACTGCTGCTACAATGGCAGGTCATTAAGATTTAAGTGAGTTTTAACATGGTGTTATAATCGTATACGAGCGATGGGACACAGTATCTCTGAGTTGCAATAGAGTGCCGATTTTTGCTTACGACCACTTCATAAGTGTACCGTGAATATAAGGAATCCGGTAAAACATCAAATCTCCGCCGTCGCTAGGCCGGAAAAAGATCCTGCAAGAACGGGACCAACGACGAATGAAGAGAATCGTTTAACGTGACAGGAATGCAACCCTTCCGCAAACTGCTGCAAATTTCAATGCTGGGCCATCAACAAGTGTCAGCGCGCGAACCATTCAACGCAACGTCATCGATATGGACTTTGGGAGCCGAGGACCTATTCGTGTACCCTTGATGATTGCACGGCACAAAGCTTTACGCCTCGCCTGGGTCCGTCAACACCGACATTGGACTGTTGATGACTGGAGACATGTTGCCTGGTCGGACGAGTCTCTTTCAAATTCTATCGATCGGATGGACGTGTCCGGGTATGGAAACAACCTCATGAATCCATGGAACCTGCATGTCAGCAGGGGACTATTCAAGATGGTGGAGGCTCTCTAATAGTGTGGGGAGTGTGTAGTTGGGACCCCTGATACGTCTAGATACGACTCTGACAGGTGACACGTACGTAAGCCTCATGTCTGATCACCTGCATCCATTAATGTCCACTGTGCATTCTGACGGACTTGGCCAGTTCCAGCAGGATAATGCGACAAGCCTGCCGTAGTGGCCGTGCGGTTCTAGGCGCTGCAGTCTGGAACCGCGAGACCGCTACGGTCGCAGGTTCGAATCCTGCCTCGGGCATGGATGTGTGTGATGTCCTTAGGTTAGTTAGGTTTAACTAGTTCTAAATTCTAGGGGACTAATGACCTCAGAAGTTAAGTCCCATAGTGCTCAGAGCCATTTGAACCATTTTTTAATGCGACACCCCACTCGTCCAGAAATGCTACAGAGTGGCTTCGGGAACAGTCTTCTCAGTTTAACCACTTCGGCTGTCCACCAAACTCCCCAGATATGAACGTTATAGAGCATATCTGGGATGCCTTACAAAGTGCTGTTCATAAGAGATCTCCACCCCCTCTTACTCTTGTGGATTTATGGAGAGTCCTGCAGGATTCATGGTATCAATTTCCTCCAACAGTACTTCAGATATTAGTCGAGTCCATGCCACGTCATGTTGCGGCGCTTCTGCGTGTTTGCAGACCCTACACGATATTAGGCAGGTGTACCAGTTTCTTTGGCTCTTCAGTATAATCAACAGTTTACTTACTATTTTTCCGTCTGTCTCATTTTCATTTGACTGCCCATTTAGAACCTGTCTGAAGTAAGAAAAAAAGAGACTAGTTAAATGTACTTGTTTGAATATTAAGAGTGGTTTCAGTAATTCGGAAACTCTAAAGGTGGTAACCTACGATCTGTGTTTCTGGAGATGAACTATTAACAATTGTTGATAGTATAACGTTCCGAATATTTAGAAATTTCGTTGACAGACAAATCAAATGAACAAATGTCGTTGCCATTTCCTAGGCCATAAGCACAATGGGGGGGGGGGGGGGGGGGGCGGCTTTTGACGGACGCCGTGCAGAAATACCGTTGACGTCGTCCCTGCCCGTGGCTCCCCCTACGTCACGTCAGTCAGCGCCGCTGGGCGGCCACGCCTACACGGGCGTGGCCGAACCTCGCGAACCGCGCCCAGCCGACAGGCAAACCGCGAGCTCCCTGCCGCGGATCCCACAGCCACTGCTGACGGGCTGTCAGCGTTTTAATCCTCCTCCTGCCGCAATAGAAAGGAGATTTGCATTTGGCGTCAGAAATGCTGCCACTGTCAGTTACTAAATAACAGGTATTACAACACTCATTGAAAAGTCAGTCCCCTTCTAGAACAAATCTCTCATTTGCTGACGGATTAAATCTCTGTTTGCCAGACCGTTACTCGAAATATCCGTCTGTTTCTGACGTTCGTCTTACCAACAGAGCCGCTCGCCTACGCATCAAGAGCCTCCCCGCAGCTTTAACGTGCCAATTTCTCTTTCCTAATTTACAAATTTGCAGAGTGTCAGTACAGGATTATCAGATTCGTAGCGTTGATGCATCAGCGATTGCTGGTTCAGTGCAGTAACTCCAGATTCATCGTTATCTGTACCTGAAATAACTGCGGAGCCGTTTGGACACCGTTTTTTCCACACGTGCGATATACTCGTATCATTTGGCACCCACGCCCTTTCCTGACCCCGTCGTACAGTAGTTTCCATTCCTTGGGCTCGTAATAACATCTTTAAAAATACATCTAATTCCAGTGAATGTGGAAATGAATTGTTTTCGCTACTAATTATGATATACCATGTGTTCATTGGAAGAATCCTAAGGAAATCAATCCGAAAACAGTGGAAGTAGGTTACAATATACTTGTTCGCCCACTGCTCGAATACTGCTCACCAGTGTGGGATCCTACCAGATAGGGTTCACAGAAGAGATAGAGAAGATCCAACGGAGAGAAGCGCGCTTCGTTACAGGATCATTTAGTAATCACGAAAGCGTTACAGAGATGATAGATAAACTTCAGTGAAAGACTCTGCAAGAGAGACGATCAGTAGCTCGGTACGCGCTTTTGTTGAAGTTTCGAGAACATACCTTCACCGAAGAGTCAAGCAGTATATTGCTCCCTCCTACGTATATCTCGCGAAGAGACCATGAGGATAAAATCAGAGAGATTTGAGCCCACACAGAGGCATACTGACAATCCTTCTTTCTACGAACAATACGAGACTGGAATAGAAGGGAGAACCGATAGAGGTACTCAAGGTACCCTCCGCCACACACCGTCAGGTGGCTTGCGGAGTATGGATTTAGATGTAGATGCACAAATTTTGCACAGTTTGGCGCCTCAAGTGGCCGTTTGTGTCTGCTGCGACTTAAACCGATCTCCTCTCATCTTGCTGGATTTTTTTATGAAATAGAATGGCTCAATAATCGGCCCATCTAAGCGTTTGGCAGCCAACGCTCCACCTCAGAACATGAACCTCTGGTACTTACGTACCGCTTAGCTGCTGGCGAGATACCTTTCTCTGCGACGAGCAACGCGGCCAGCACTCCATCGCAACGAATATCGGCATTTCATCCTGATAATATTTGCTCACTCGATGCAAAATGTACAGCGTTCGAATTTACAATTTTCCAATGCAACTAATCGTTGCCTTTTCGCTATCAGTCTTCATGTTTCGTCAGGACAATGGTCCTCCCCACAATCGTGCTTTGGCAGTGAGAATCCTGAAAAATTTTAAATAGAGGTTTCTGGAACACTCCCTCCGACTTGTGTGTCTAAAGAAGAAGTTATAGCAGCTGCAGATGGGAAACTGTAGATCCTCCAGAATCGTACTTAACGGACGGTATCTACTCACTTGAAAACTTTAGGGAATGCTAATTGAAATGAAAGCTGATTACTTACAGATTTAAGAATAGTTTTTTTATTAACCAAAAGAGAAATTTTCAGCCTAGCCTATGTTAACCCAAAGTGGTTACTGCTAGGAATTGGTTTCTAGGCGTTCAAAACGTTCACATACTTTCTTACATTCCCCTTTTTCGTGTGTTCTTTTAATTTCAACATTATCACATTTATTTTTACATAAAGATTACACATCACCAACTCCGATTACTCTCTGTTTACTTTCAGCGGTCACCAGCTCATTAACATTTGTTGATTCTCTTTTTGTCTCTCACTGATTTTTAAATTCCTTTTCATCTTCAGTAATTTGTTCTTTAATCCTATTGTCTAACAAATCCAAACCTTATTTCCAGCATTCCTTTGGATCAGATCTGAAGTCTCTGAGCACACTTTATTTATACCTGCTTTTAATCCCTCAGTAACCCTACTCAGTTTATCACCAAAACAATTTGACTGTTGATCAGTTTCCAATTTCATTAGAAATATTATGTAATTTGTCTAAATTAGCCGATGATTGTGCCAGCACTGATTCTTCACTTTCTTGTTGCTTATTTTCCTCATTTACTACTTTCTGTTTCTTTTTCTTTACTGAGATTGATATTAATCTACTGTTGCTTCCACAGTCCTTATTATACGTACAATCTGTCTGCATTTCACAGCCATAATTCAAGATAACTACTGTACCACTGACATTGGTACAACATTTGTCTCTGCTCTCCCTTTACTCTGTTGCACTGGAGTGTTAACATTGTCGGAATACCACGAACGTGGCAATCCCTTAGAGGTACTCTGAAAGTCAAGTTGGAGCTTATTGACAGTAGTACAATTGAAACACTTACTTAAAGTTACAGAAAAATTAATGTAATTGACAGTAATGTTCATATCTGGTGATTCTTGCTAAATGAAACAGTCAAAAGCATAATTTTACATCGTCTAAATTGCCTGATATCACAAGGTTTTGTTATTTTGCAAATATGAAGTTCTTGTTTAAAATAGGCGTACTTTAGCTTATGGACGTATATGAATGCTAAATTGTAACTTACCGTATCGATAGCCAATATCCTGAACTTGTGTAGTGGATATAATGTTTAAGTATTTTCATATTATGATCTGTATGATAACTGTTGTGAATAAGTGCGTGTGTAGCGGACTGTGAAATTATTGGAGTGTGTGTCTACTGATACGAATGAATGTATGCGTGGGATTTCCTTTATACTGTGCAAATTGTTGGATTTGTGCTGCCAACATCATTGGCCACCACTGCCTGAAAGCTAAACTGTTTTATTCAGAGTTGCTGTTAAGTGCGTACTGAAAGCATTATTTAAAACTGTGAGTTCTCCAAAACGGACGTAGTAAATCTAACCCACCACATAAACTGATAGCCTTGACGGTTGTATTTATACCACGTTAGCGGTAATTAATGCGTATCTTTGCACTGCGATGTTTATTTAGTGATGACACACTGGTAACTTCTAGCTTACAGTAGGTGCCTTCTTATGTGGAGACGCAGAAGTATTTTGTTCTGAGTTTTGTTAAGGAAACTGTGGTACAGTGATTTAGGTAATTTCCACAACTTCATTACGAGCAAACTAGTCAGAAAGAGGCGTCCATTAGCATGCTCAGGGAAAGGTATAAAACGGCGGACGAAAAAATACGTAATATTCCAAGAATCAAAGTGGAAGGTCCTAGAAATTTGAATCTTGGCCTAGCTGAGGGCAAGGTATGCTACACCGGCACTGCTGTCCCCAGTGAATGAATGTGTACTACATTTTTTGCCTTTTCTGCACGGACATCAATTACCGAGATGCCACGGCGTCGTCTGGCCAGTATGCGGCAGAAACTTGCTTTTTCTCCAAAACTTTTATCATCCCGTCAAACTGAGTTGTCTCACCTCTGTGCTTGGCGTCAAAAGTCCGAGCAGTCGAGGAGACACTGGTCTTGACCAGCACCTATCTCGCGTTTGTTAATGTGTATTTTGTACGCCAAAAGTGGTAAGTTTCTGTTGTATTCCACGGTTTTTATTTTGATGAAATAAGCAATATTTTCTTCCGTTACATTGGAAATAGCGATAAGTCGTCCCCTTCACAGGCTAATTTCAAAAGGTTAGGCAGCTGAGGACCATGGCCTAAATTCTGTGTTATTTTGTTCCGGGTTATCATGCTGCGATTTTCCTCCGTGGGCCGCAGTTTGGTGCTGATCTGCACGCGCTAGCAGTTGTTGGGGAAATGTAAATGTTGCTAACGTAAGTATCGTAGGCTTGCCCACTTTTTGATACCTCTACATGGCATTAGCGTTATTTTGTAATTTTATTGGAGTTTTAGAGAACTTCACTCTCTGTTAATTTTATTGCGATTTGTGACAGTCATTAGAGCAAATAAATGTCTGTTAATCTCAATTTTGACTTAGATTTCAAAATGCCTTATTGTCCTACAGTTGTGCCATGGTTAGGCAACCCCCGTAACAAAATCGGTAGTTCACAAAAGTTTTCTGTTTTCACTGTGATGGTATTATCATTGTTCACAGCAGCGAAAACTGAACGGTAGTTTATTAAAAATTCAAAGTAATGAGCTCGTCTTGTATACATACACATGTTTCTGCGATCAACTCACACACAGGAAGTTTTCAACGGTATAATGACTATTCAAAAATCGACAAAAAATCAAATATTGTCGAAAGGGACCTAGTCGCATTGTCAGAATTATACTGCATATAGCAGTGTGGAAAAGTCTATGTTGGATTGACTGGACGATCCATCAGTACCAGGATCATCGAATATAAATGGTACTGCAGGTTGGGACAGGTGCGGGAAACGGCTATGGCGGAGCACGCGCTGCGTGAGACCGACCACATAATACAATTCTCCGACATGCAGGTTCTCTTTGTGGAGAAGAGCTATTATGCCTGCGTGTTCACGAAACACCAGAAACATGGCAATAGTTTTAACAAGAAAGAAGAAAGCCTCGAGGTGAACGGATCTTGGATTCCTCTGCTGCAGCGAACGACCGTTTCAGACAGCAAGGGGAGAAACACAGCGGTAATGACCAAGGGAAAGCCCTCACACATCGGCGCGACAGGTACTTACAGTCACCGGCCGCGGTCTCGACTCCACTGCACTGTTTACAATTGATGAATGTAATCATCGAGCAACTAACTTCTCAGTGTAATAAATCTACCTCTATAAACTAGCTTTCGAAAGCACGTTTAACAAAGTTCACTTCGTGAAGACCTCCAACGTGGGGCTAACAAAGGTATCTCAACGACAGGTTACGCACCGATAAGCCGTTGAGGAAGAGGTAGGTGCTGGGTTTGAGTGAGAGTTCTCATATAGGAACTGTGAGTGGAAACTTCACTCGGCTGGAATGAGGTCAGATGTAGCACCAGCAGTTGGCTTGAGAGTCGAGCGCTGATGGGAAACAGGTGTAATATAATTGCATTGGAACGTTGCTAACTTGTGAGTGCCTGACGCTTGGCATCTTCATCCCCGAGGCCTTGCAGTAATTGGGCTTACTTTGTGCGCCGTTGTGTGATTACCTCAACTCCGGAGATTCGACACTGATGGAATAAACAGCTGTGGGCAACGAAGTATTGCTTACAGGAAATGACGTCAACTATCGAGGATTGGCGGGCTACAATGCAGCAAATCTCTCATCTATTGAATCCTAAACAATAACCGGTGCCGAGCACAGAGGTTAGTATAAGTACAAAACAACGTCATTTAATGCTAAAACACGGAATTCGCCTAGGCCAAAGATGATTCATGGCACCGTTGGTACAATCAATTCGGGTACATCCAAAACTACGTGGGTCAATACAAGATGCTTGGCAAAAGTATGTCGTTCAGGTAGATGATGGAAGAATTCTAGGATGGAGGATCTTATGTTTGATGAAAAGAGGCTCACGGTAGATCTATCATTGTCTCTCATGAGCTAACGATAAATGAATCTATTCTCCAGTCACACGCATCCTCCAATGCGCCTTTAGAATTTTGGAGATGAACTTTACTTTCAGCAAGAAAATACTCTGTCTCATCATCCCGAATTATGTCAGAATAATTTGCGAAACGCTCAGAGGACATCTGTCTGTTACATGATGTCAATCCTATCCAGCACTAATGGCATGACATCATTCGAGATTCTGTTCGGCGCACACCCAGCTCCGATTAGTCTTACGTGTTTCTGACGTGTTTCAACAGTCGTAGATCAAGATTATGAAGTGAGGCTTTCGGCGTCATATTGAATCCATGCAGCGACTCGTTACTACCGTCATCAGGGTGAAACGAGAGCCCTGTAGTTGAGCTTTCAAATGCGAAGAGCAAACGGCTGGAGGTGAAAACGACAGCCGTCTATAGGGATGAAGCATTTCCTTAGACATTGTGGTGTCACCGCCAGACGCCACACTTGCTAGGCGGTAGCCTTTAAATCGGCCGCGGTCCGCTAGTATACGACGGACCCGCGTGTCGCCACTGTCAGTGATTGCAGACCGAGCGCCGCCACATGGCAGGTCTAGAGACACTTCCTAGCACTCGCCCCAGTTGTACAGCCGACTTTGCTAGCGATGGTTCACTGACAAATTACGCCCTCATTTGCCGAGACGATAGTTAGCATAGCCTTCAGCTACGTCATTTGCTACGACCTAGCAAGGCGCCATTATCATTTGCTGTTTATCTTGTGATGCATGTACCGTCAGACCGATGTTCACCAATTATGAATTAAAGTTAAGTATTCCAGTAGTTACTTACGTTCTTTGCTACTATAAATTCCCTTAACTGTTCCAGACCTCACGCCAGCCTGCGTGAGCTTAAACGCGTGCCTTTCGGCTTCCTCTCCTAGTGGCTTGGCTGTCTTGCCAAGTCACAACAGACATGTAGACAATCTCGTTACGTGAGTGATTGAAGTAGGCCGGCCGGTGTGGCCGTGCGGTTCTAGCCGCTTCAGTCTGGAACCGCGTGACCGCTACGGTCGCAGGTTCGAATCCTGCCTCGGGCATGGATGTGTGTGATGTCCTTAGGTTAGTTAGGTTTAAGTAGTTCTAAGTTCTAGGGGACTGAAGACCTCAGATGTTAAGTCCCATAGTGCTCAGAGCCATTTGACTGAAATAGACACGGAAAGTAACCGCGCTACATCCAGTGCGACTTCAGGGAACTTCTTCCACCGACATTACTATAGGTAGTGTCCGCAGTCCACTATGTTTACAGGTAAGTAACAAATTGATAAAATACAAAAAATCAGACAACGTTGAAAAAATTAAAAGGGAGAAAATGGAAATCAGATTAAGGGGGTAATATTGTATGGGGAAACAAACGCGACAGACTTCTGGAAATATACGGTGGGTTTCAACTAGTTATAGCGAACACCTTCTTCCAAAAATTTAAGGGAATAGATATACTTGTAAAAGAGCTATAGTCACGTTAAAATATTAATTTGACTAAATTATAGTTAGAACATATTTGGAAACCAGACAGACTGCAAAACATTGCAAAGGGTACGAATTAAAGAAACAATGAGGGCAATGGCGGAACATAACAGAACAGAAACAAAAGCGCAAAGGCACTACATATATTAATAACGTTTCTGAATGAAATAGTCCTTCTGGAAACAAGAAACTAAGACTCAGAAGACGTGTGGAATGGATAACCTACTTAACACAGATACAACAAGATACAACAAGATACAACAGATGCAAATAAAGCAAGGATGACAAAAATAAAACGTTTGAGAAAATCAAATACCGTACCGACATATTTAACATAAAAATTGGAAAAGCTACATCACTACTAGTACTAGTAGTAGCGGTAGTGAAAATGCTCTAGTATCAGTAGTATAGTGCATTCAATAAATCCTCATGAGGTTGAGAGAGTATTCAAAGTTTTAAATTCCGAACAGTACATCAGATGAAGAGTCTACCAGGAGGAGGGGGGGGGGGGAGATAGGGGGCACAGATAGAGAGAGAGGAGGCCTGTGTAAACTGTTTACCACAGGACGAGGCGCAAATAGATGAAACGTCTGCGTGGAAGACTCTAAAGGAGTAAAACAGATTAATGAGAATATTCACCCTAGTTGATATAAAAAGAAGAAAAGATTAGCTCAAAATAAGAAGAGAGAGAAGAACATCAAATTTTTGTCAAAATGATGATATGAAAATAGAATGAAAATAAAGCGACTCTGCTCTTCCTCGTCGTTAAGAATTCATACCAGTACACGCAACGGAGATATTCTTTCGTGTTAGACAACTGACCCATGAAACGCTTTCATGCACAAAGCGCATAGACAAAGTGGTTACTTGCCAGTTTGTAAGAGGAATGAAATTTTCTGTTTCTGTAAAAAAATAAAATAAAAAATGAAGGAAACATACTTATCAAGTGAAGAACACTTAATAAACGGCCTCACTAAACTTTGTGAATATTTTAAGGGATATCGACTTAGACCTTAATTTTCTAAAATAGAAGTACATATTTTCCAGCTTTCTAATCGTCTAGCATCAGCAAAGATCAACCCACGGCTTGGTCCGCTTGACATAGTCAGAGACAACGATAAACCAAAATACTGTGGTGTCACATTGGGCAGAACGCTGACACACCATAAACACCTTTGCAACTCCAAGCTGATATTCGTATGAATGCAGCTTTGAGAACGATTAGTTGCACAGTCAGTTACACACCTACGTGCTGTCTACCAGTACTGAACTCTCTGTCCAGCTCACCTTCGTCGAATGGGGGCTCTCTACAATCTTTACCAGTAAGTTGCTAAAAATGAATCAGTACATCTCCGAGCAAATTTACTCTTACTGACTAGGAAACGCCTCAAATACAGTAGGCTAGTATATGAAGGAGTCCAAATGGTCTACACTGAGTTCAACCCGGACCCTGAATAGGAGCTTGAGCAGCAAGCCACGGAAACGAACCAGGAACTTATTGACAACCAATCCGTAAAAGTTGCAGCCCGGCCGGCTCACACACACAATTCCGAAGACTGCAAAGCTGACAAGTGTGAGAATTACCGCACAGTCAGCTTAACAGCTCATGCATCCAAGTTGCTCACATGAATAATATACAGAAGAATGGAAAAGAAAGTTGAGGATGTGCTATATGACGATCAGTTTGGCCTTAGAAAAGGTAAAGGCACCAGAGATGCAATTCTGACGTTGTAGTTGATAACAGAAGAAAGACTAAAGAAAAATCAGGACACGTTCATAGGATTTGTCGACCTGGAAAAAGCGTTCGGCAATGATAAATAGTGCAAGATGTTCGAAATTCTGAGAAAAATAGGGGTAAGCTATAGGGAGAGACAACAGCCAAGAAGGAATAATAAGAGTGGACGACCAAGAACGAACTGTTCCGATTAAAATGGGTATAAGACAGGTATGTAGTCTTTCCCACCTACTGTTCCATTTGTACATCGAAGAAGCAGTGATGGAAATAAAAGAAAGATTCGGAGTTGAATTAAAATTGAAGGTGAAAGTATATCAATGGCACAATTCCACCACGTTAGGGAAGTGTGGATAAAGCTTAGTAGATTCTGGACTCGAGAAGGAATGTGCAAATACAACATGCACAAGTGGAGCGTTTGCACTGACAGTGCGCGTGACTGTCCTGATATTCAGAGACTGAACCATACTGTAACTGAGTGTTCTAACAGAGCCTGCATGAAAGATCTGATGAGGCACCCCACTGAATTGAGTCTTTCGACATTCGCGTATGTTCCGAGCCGTTGAGTGTTTATACTAGATGTCTCTTCTAAGACTCGTCAGACGCGTTTTCTTTGATATTTCAGCGTATAGCTACAATTTCCTATTTTGAACTGTTTTTCTAGAATCAGCTCAAACAAGTACTGCTCGTCATGTGTTTCTTGTGACGCCCAGTATCGTCGGAAAACTGCGGCATGTTTCCCCTTACAAAACAATTTTAAAGCGTAACTTTTTGGGCCCATTCGATAGAGCAGTCACATATCAGTCTAGTGCGACACCTATTTTACCGACAAGTATTAACAGGGACAGTAAAACACGAAGAAGCACTAGTATTCCAGCAGCGAGTAACCAGCACTGCTGCATTGTGTTAGCAGTCAGTGCAGTCCAGAGCTGTGCTGTCGCTACTGGGATACGGGTTATTTTTCGTGTTGTACTGTCCCTGTTCGTACGTATAAATGAAACGAATATCGCACTAGACTAATTTGGGAGAACTCTGTCAACTGGGTGCGGAAAATTGTCCTTCAAAAACATTTTCTTTGTAACGGAATAAAAAACAACGGTTTCCGTCGAAACTGTGTGTCACACGAAAGACGGAAGGAACAGTATTTGTTTAGGCTGACTTCAGCTACCTATTGCAAAACTGAATTGCAGATATCTGCCGAAGCACCATAGAAAACGGCCCGCATGACTCTTAGGAGGGACATCCTGTATGCACAGGATGATTCCGTGATGACGTAACGAACTTGGAGAAGGGTAAATTTGATGCAAGGAACCCTGGTGCGGGAACGACCGAGTTGACAGTTATAAACGAAAATCGTTCTGACACCGCTGACAGTGGATTGCATGTACCGGTACTGTAGGTTAAGCAACTTTCGGAGATGGAAGCATGGACAAAAACAAGAAAGTCTAGTAAAACTGGGGTCTAAAATGCATATCTGAAGAGCTACGAGCACTTCATTATGAGGAACTTCCCGTCTTATTACTAACTACCCAATGTGCATCACCCCTGAAAAAAACATAACAACTACTAATATCACTTCTCACTTATTCGCTTCGGCACGACTATTCTTCGTTCAGACAAACAGTATTTTTACCACCAGTTTACTCGGGACTTCACGCCCTTTGAGTTTCACACATTCTTAACATTAGAATACACATCCGTTTTGATTATATTTCTACTTATACAAAGCTTCCTATACTCTACGCTCCTGTTTTACGCACGAACTATCAGCCATTCTATTGGTAATCGATGCGATGCAGAGTCACACTGTCGAACGGGCTTTCGCCTAAGGTAGACGAAGCCCACACAGAACAGAATCAAAACTATCACTATGCCCATTATTTTCACGATCGTACGTTATTTCTTCTCTCGGCTGCACATTTTTCCCTCGACCGAAACTCGTCCCTTTTGGGTGACTATTAAAGGAAAGCATTACGTCAGGATAACGGCTGACATGTGAAATGTCCCCCCTGAAATGTTGCAAACTGTTCCGTTAATTATTCATCCACTGCTGTGCAGTTAAAATCGCTTAGCTCTTGTGACTCTTCCCTGCTCATAAAAGTTAGTTACCACCACTACGGTATTGTTCACGGATAACGCACAATGTGAATGCACTTGCTGGAAGTAGGGTCACAGCTCTAGTATGTTACCGGACAGTCCTACCTGTCTGGCTTAGCCTCAATGGTTGCTTGTGGTAATACAACGGTAGATTCTGCTTTCTTTGCTCTGCAATGAGTTCCAAGTATTTACCCTGTACTTTTTGTAAGACAGTAACTGGTCCAGTGATAGCGGTGCTGCACTGAGTTGTCCATGCACAATAGAGATGGGTCGTTCGTGAACTAACGCGTCCAAAGGAACGGTTCATCAAGATGAACGGAACGAGTGATGAATGAATTCTAAGGAACGGTCTTTCATAGTTCACTTCGGTCGCGGCTTTGTACTTACAGTTCCCGGGAATGGGAAACGGTCGGTCTCGTTCACGCAACGGCACGTCGGCCGGTCTCGTTCCAGCCTCCGTCCCGTTCCCATCTGCCTCGGTCTCGCTCTGCCGGACTCGTCCTTCTTCGCGTGGCCACTCGTCGCAGTTCCACTGCCGACTGTTCATAGTTTGTTCAGTATAGAGTTGTTCGTTTGGTTCGCTGCACACGCCCATTCTAAATTTGTTTCACACCTTTTTTGAACTTTGAACTTCTGGTTCTTTTCGTATTCTATTCACCATCCATGACCGGTAATTAAAATGTATTTTATAATTACGTAAATTACATAAAATTACGTCGTATGTAATACATACATCTCTTCAGGTAACAAAACGGCATATCAGACTTCACTATTTCGATAAACAGCAGAAGAAATACTTGTAGAAAGGCAAGATTTTTTTTATTACACATGCAAAGGAAGTCGGCACGGCACACACGAGTGGCCATTTTCCGTCTTTTTTTTATCCAAGGTAAAAGAGCATGTTTATTCCTATGGAAGGCAGACAGACTTACGACCGAATGAAGTCCGGCTTCCATAATCGAGCGTCTGGTGTCACATTTTGTCAAGAGAATGTGATAATTTCTACAATATTATTCCAGTGGTACAGGGTGGCGCACGAAAAATCGTCCCCGAGTACTAGACTGCTCATTGTCGCCTACCAATCGTCATCTATTGTTTCGTAGTTGTTTGCATTAGCTTAATTGTTATTTCTTCACTGCCTAATTATTACGTGTTTATCTAGTCTCCTCATAGCGCTCAACAAATGCTGCGTATATGGCGAGCAGTCTGTACTCGGTGCCGGTTTCTCGTGCGCCACCGTATATTATTTCACTACGATCAGCCACATAACGCTACACTTGGCTAAACGAGAGGTGTTGTAGAATCACGAAAATTACAAGTGTGCGAGAATTCTGTTATGAATAAAAATTCTGTACTCCAGGGCGGAGGCAAGTGCCCCCTCTTGGCCCCTTCCATCTTCAGTCACCTATGCTACTAATTTTCAATTTTTCATAAGAACCGTATACCAAGCAAAAATGAACGGTGAACGAGTAAAAACGAACGGTCCCCAAAATAGAGCGATCACCAGTGAACCTGTTCCCAAGAATGAACGAGTCTACCCATCTCTAGGACACAACGTGTAGAATGGTTTCTTGCAAACCTGACACGACTACGCGCACACCCCATGTGCTATCGGCGAACGACTGTATCACCCTTGTAACTGTTAACTTCGGACCCAACTCATCCACTTGGGCTTGTGTAACTGCCAGGTCCCGCTCCACAGCATTCATTATCGTTTGTACTACGTCATCTCAGTAGCCAACTTCCGCAATGCACGTGTATTATTAAATACTCTTTGCTGCAAACTCTGTACCTGCGTTGTGTGCCATTCCGTGGATGCTTGATTACTTCTTGCCATATCCCCTACTCTTACCATGGCACCGTTTAGCTCTCTGACTCATCAAATTCTGCAGTTCCCAGTACCGTTTTTAATATCCTCCCTCCAGCATCCAACCAACATCTCTTGAGGATGTCAAATTTACCGCCTTTCAGCCGCCAATTTTCAGCCTTATTTTATTGGGCAAGCAGTTTCAGCGTTTCATTACGCCATCTTCAGGCCCCCGACCGACGTGTAGGAATAATCAACCTGGTTGCCCAATAAAATAAAGTTGAAAATTGACGGCTGAATGGCGTTTAAGTTGACATCCTCTATCGAACAGCCGAGTACCACAACTATCATTAAAAAGATGGACACACAGCAACCTCTCTTGAGTCGACACGAGATATGTGGCACCACTTCCATTATCTGCTGCATCTGCCACTGTAACAGCTCGTAGGACATATGCAACTTACTATACTCTCACCACATCTCTTTAAACATCTTCCCGACTTTCATCTCCTGCCATAGCCCCATAAACATGTTTTCCAACTTCCTCACTTCATGACACATCTTCCATGAACTAATGTTAGCTCCAGCGACCACTGATGATTGGTGAGTACCACATCCACTCGTCTAACGAAAAGTACTCCACTCTCCAACGGTTGTACTTGCTGTGCCCCTACTCCACCCCTGCTGTCTGTGGACTATCGCGCTTGTCAGTGATTGGCGACAGTCTACAAAACAGCGCTTGGCTTCTGGCAGACATGTTTTCTTCCAGGTGAGCGAGGAAATGCACTGACTGTTGCTCTATAGCAGTTTTTTAGGCTGTAGTGTGCGTGACCAGTGGGGCTTTTGTCCTACAACGACTCGCAGCCCGTTGGACAGGGATGGCTGGCAGCCAGGATGCCGGAAATTTGTACCCGTCCTCTCTACTGATGTCATGTTGCTTAATAATATCAACCGTTTCTCGTATTTTGTGTTGGTATGTCCGCGAATATTTCGTCAGCATACGGGCTTCCTGGAAATTGATAGGTTGTCCACAGTCATGATGACGTTCCGCGGATTTATTTTGCTCTGCTAATCGAATGTGGCATACATGTTCTGATACTCGTATGTTAACTGGTCTCCCTGTCCCAACTGTGTAGGCAGCTCGGCACTCACAACATAGCTCACATACTCCTGCAGTATTTAGGTTGTTCATTGGATCCTTAGTGCAGCCTATCATGCCGTGGATCCTGTAGCTGCAGCGGAAAATCGGTTTGGAACCTCGTCGGGTGGAGGACATTGCCTACCTGTTCACTGCTGCCCTTCACGTACAGTAACTGAACTAGCGGAAGCTTATCTTTGCCTTCTTCTCATATCTTATACCTGTTGGCTTCGGTTACCTTTCAAATAACGTTATTATAACAGTTGACACGAGACGTTTGGTGTATCTCCAACCATTCTTCTTTGATGTTGTTAGAGTCACTTATCTGGTAGTCACGGGCAGTTAGATCATGCTGAACAGAATACTTATAAACTGGGTGGTGGTGGCTTTCCACATGCAGGTTCCATTTGTTGTGGGTTGGCTTTCGGCACACTTTTATGCCACAGTGCATCACCGACAGTTCTATACACCTCCGCATCCAAAAATGGTAACGCACCATTGTTTTCGATTTTGTGGATGAATTGCATGTTATTATGCAGGGTTTTTAAATGATGAAGGAAGTTTCCCAACTCCACTTCCTCGAGTGACCAGCTAACGAAAGTGTCGTCCACATAGCGCAGGCAACAACGGAGGTGTAACGGTGAAGAGGCTAGAAGTGTTTGCTCGAAAGCTTCCATGAAGATGTCCTCAGCGACTGGGGTAAGGGAACATTTTCCTCGTCAGGTGAAGCACGTAGATGATAGGCATAAGTGCCCTAAATTACATGTATAGGTCGGAAGTGCTCTTGTCGGATGCGAATGGTCTGCTCTGAAATTATATTGGTGAAAGACTTGATATCGAAATTAAGCGTAACGTCAGTTGACTGTATCCGTTGTTTATTAACCAGCTGTACAAAGTGGGAAGAATCTTTCATGTAAGTCTGTTTGTCCCACAAGAGGCCCCAATTTAAATACCAGATGTTTCGTTAGGTAATACACTCCTGGAAATTGAAATAAGAACACCGTGAATTCATTGTCCCAGGAAGGGGAAACTTTATTGACACATTCCTGGGGTCAGATACATCACATGATCACACTGACAGAACCACAGGCACATAGACACAGGCAACAGAGCATGCACAATGTCGGTACTAGTACAGTGTATATCCACCTTTCGCAGCAATGCAGGCTGCTATTCTCCCATGGAGACGATCGTAGAGATGCTGGATGTAGTCCTGTGGAACGGCTTGCCATGCCATTTCCACCTGGCGCCTCAGTTGGACCAGCGTTCGTGCTGGACGTGCAGACCGCGTGAGACGACGCTTCATCCAGTCCCAAACATGCTCAATGGGGGACAGATCCGGAGATCTTGCTGGCCAGGGTAGTTGACTTACACCTTCTAGAGCACGCTGGGTGACACGGGATACATGCGGACGTGCATTGTCCTGTTGGAACAGCAAGTTGCCTTGCCGGTCTAGGAATGGTAGAACGATGGCTTCGATGACGGTTTGGAGTACCGTGCACTATTCAGTGTCCCCTCGACGATCACCAGTGGTGTACGGCCAGTGTAGGAGATCGCTCCCCACACCATGATGCCGGGTGTTGGCCCTGTGTGCCTCGGTCGTATGCAGTCCTGATTGTGGCGCTCACCTGCACGGCGCCAAACACGCATACGACCATCATTGGCACCAAGGCAGAAGCGACTCTCATCGCTGAAGACGACACGTCTCCATTCGTCCCTCCATTCACGCCTGTCGCGACACCACTGGAGGCGGGCTGCACGATGTTGGGGCGTGAGCGGAAGACGGCCTAACGGTGTGCGGGACCGTAGCCCAGCTTCATGGAGACGGTTGCGAATGGTCCTCGCCGATACCCCAGGAGCAACAGTGTCCCTAATTTGCTGGGAAGTGGCGGTGCGGTCCCCTACGGCACTGCGTAGGATCCTACGGTCTTGGCGTGCATCCGTGCGTCGCTGCGGTCCGGTCCCAGGTCGACGGGCACGTGCACCTTCCGCCGACCACTGGCGACAACATCGATGTACTGTGGAGACCTCACGCCCCACGTGTTGAGCAATTCGGCGGTACGTTCACCCGGCCTCCCGCATGCCCACTATACGCCCTCGCTCAAAGTCCGTCAACTGCACATACGGTTTACGTCCACGCTGTCGCGGCATGCTACCAGTGTTAAAGACTGCGATGGAGCTCCGTATGCCACGGCAAACTGGCTGACACTGACGGCGGCGGTGCACAAATGCTGCGCAGCTAGCGCCATTCGACGGCCAACACCGCGGTTCCTGGTGTGTCCGCTGTGCCGTGCGTGTGATCATTGCTTGTACAGCCCTCTCGCAGTGTCCGGAGCAAGTATGGTTGGTCTGACACACCGGTGTCAATGTGTTCTTTTTTCCATTTCCAGGAGTGTATGTAGATGAGTCGATTACGTTCACTATAGGCCTTAGTCGAATACTCTCCTCATAGAATTTAGGCACTCCATAAATTCTAGTCCGAAACTAGTTGTCATTATACAAATTCTTGCGATTTTGGCTAATAAAGTGTTCTCGCAATACGACTACAGCATTGAAAATCTTATCAAACTGCCTGCAAATACTGAGGAGTACAATATAGTTTACGATTGGTGCTTCATTCCCTGTAGGAATTCGATGTTGTGTCACAGGTGTTGTTGGTAGCGACTCATGGGGAAAAAACAAATCCTCCAACTCTACTTCCACTCTTTCTGTTCCTTCTAGATGCTCTACCTTCTCATGTAACGCGGTTTTAGAGGTGACCTGTGTGTAATCATAGTGCACATTTGCTGTTTCTCAGTCATCTTTCTCCAGGATATCCAGATTAGCTACCAGCAATGCCTTCAGCTTCACCTCGTTGGCGCCAAAATTATCCATATTTACATGTACCACATTCCCATCACCTTTCCCTCGTACGTGTACAATGCTTCTCACAAAAAAACGTGATGGGTCCAGTATATAATTTTCTGCAAGTGATTCTCCCACACCCAACAACACATTGACTAACCACTCTGGTTCCACACACACACACCCAACAACACATTGACTAACCACTCTGGTTCCACACACACCCAAACCAACTTACCGATGGCTTGCGGCACAATATCATGGGAACTAAGCCGTAATGTTGTTGTTTCTGCCCAAGCGGTTCCTCCCTTGAGATAGACGAACCCTGCGACAGTACTTCCCTGGCAACAGATTCGCCTAGCTGGAATGTTGTCTCTGTAACTTCGACACCACATGAACTGCTGTGTCATCAAGAAATCTAATCCTAGGATCATACAGAATCATACGCTTACAAGAGGCTTGGCTTCTACCTGTTGCTTAAAATATTCTGCTCAAAACTGAAAATTCAATATCACTGAACTCAAAGACTCCACAATACTTTCTCTAGCCCCACAAACATTACAGTGCGGTGGGTTCAGTCTCCTATGACCTACATGGTCCACCCTTGCCATTGACATATACGTCCCTATGTCCAACAAGGTCTTCTTGCCTCTCACAACTCTCACAATACCAATTACACAGCATCAAATTTTCTCTGCAACGCCTCTCTGCGGATGTCCTATATTTAACAGTTGTATGTTTCCTCCTTGTTTTTTCTCATCGCCTCTACAGTCGCGTAAATTGTGTGCAACCGCACCACACCTATAACGCTGAGCCTGTCGACAGTGTCTCCGGACAGGCTCTGTCTGTCTATATCTGTAGCACTCTACGCTAGCGGAAAAAACCCATCTTGTATTGTCGCCGCTACATCAGTTTCCTTAAAAAACTCTATAGCCAACGTGACCACAGAGTATAAGTCCTTCAGGGCACCTGTCCTCACCCTTCGGGTCGCAGGCTCACCATTAAGGCATCCAATGCCCTATGTTCATCCACCTAGAGTATGACTCTATTCGCCTAATTAATCTATCATTCTTCCCCAGCTCGTACGGTTGCACTTAGATCTTATGTTTTCCGCAAGATTTTCCACCGATTCACTATCATTCTATGCTGAACCTTCTCGAGAACTCGTGTGAAGTTCTCACACTGTTGTGTTTCTTATATCTTTTCAGGAGCCTTTGCTCCTACTCCTTAAATGATTGTGTGTTTCTTAATTCCTCTGCAAACGTGGCATTTGTTTTTGCTTCCTCTATGAAACGCAATTTTGCTATTTGTTTTGCAATGACTTAATAAAACACGGTAATGTACCAGAAAGCAGCTGTAAGTGTTAGGTGCTAGATGTTATACATTAGCAATAGGCCTATTTCGGCATTATCGCCATCTTAGAGCTATCTGCAACTAAATACGCTTTGTAGTTACTGTTCCTGCGACTAACCTCCAATCTTAGTTGTTAATTGCGGATCATCCAAGAAAGGCCCTATATCCTCGATCGACTTTGCAGAGAAAGGCAATATCTAGTAGGGGATTAAGTTGTTCGACAAACCCGAGCTGCTAGCTGCTCAAGTGAGTCTGTTTCATCTGTCCTTAGTAGTGCTGCCTCACTAAGCAATAATCTCTTTCCCTGTGATTGTGTTTTAGACTCTACCATTGCGAAATCTTACTCTCCAACATACACTAAGTAAAATAGAACAGCGATCAACAGTAGCTTATACACTAAAATACATCAGTTGCAACCTACAGGTCATCATGAGCCATCTCGACTCTGTGCATTGTCTAGCCACATGACAATGCCAAATACAATTAAGACAGACTAATGCCACTGACATAGTAGTGCAAAATAACTTAGCAAATTACACTTACTGCACCTCACGGGTTACGAATATTGCTCCGTAGTATTATCACAGAACGGAGAAAGATAGGCTGATGCTGACGGTTGCTTTAAAGTTACCCTCAGGTTGTGATGGATCTCCCACTGAGACCACAGTTTCTCTAGACACGAGAACAACAAGACAACCAAAGAACCAACTGTCTGTTCACTCACCACAGTGCATGACAATACCACGTGCTGCATGGAGACTGGCAATGCTGCCGCCAGCTGGCAGCCAAGGACTTGCGAC
Source organism: Schistocerca cancellata (assembly GCF_023864275.1). NCBI lineage: Eukaryota > Metazoa > Arthropoda > Insecta > Orthoptera > Acrididae > Schistocerca > Schistocerca cancellata. The sequence goes on from NC_064627.1 coordinate 461,198,917, forward strand.
AGAAAACTGTAGTGGGCCGGACACGAGAGGCTGCAACACTGTAGATGTCGAGATGTGGCGGGGGATGGAGACAGTGGTGCTGGCTGGTGGAGGCTAACAAAACACGGTGTGAGGGTAAAACACTTTTATTCATCTTGTGCTGCAAGTTGTGGTGATGACACAGTCACATCCCCTCGGGAGAGTGAAGTTGAGGCCTTGGCTATTGGTGGTGTTCCTGAGAGTTACGTCCGTGCCCAGCGTTGCTGACACTTGTTTTGCCCAATCACCACCGTGTGACCGAGTTTGCCCAGTGTGGCAGCTTTTGGCAAGTACCCGCGGTACGTCTGTCTAGCAAAATTATTGTCAAGACCTGGAATAAGAGGTCACCCCTGTGGATGATGATGGCGGGTGCTGGAATGCCGGATTGGAGAGGACTGCACTAGCCTACTCGTGAAGTACTGCCCTTCAAAGCAGATGCTGCAGAGAGCCTAGCAGCGGCTCATCCGTCACACGGCACCAAGTGTACACGTGGCGGACTTACAGATTGGAGCTGGTCTGTCGAAGGTGACAGCCCCATCCAGCATCAGCTGTTTGCTGACAGATAACATGGTGGCTACTGGCGTGGCTCTTGTGTTGTGGTGTGGCTGCCAGACTGCGCACATCTCTGCTGAAACCAACGAGTGAGAGGGGCTTTCAGTAAGTAACGCAACAAATTTTTTTCTCTGCCAGTTTCGGTTGAAAAAAATGAGAAATTTGTTGTGGAACATCCTGTAATATTCCATCTTGACGTGGCGGCGATATAAGTAGACTTCAAAGTAGCGCCTGTGACGGAGGTGCGTTCCAGCCAGAGAGCAGTCACTGAATTTCTTTTGGAGGAAAACCGGAGCATCAAAGATATTCAGAAGCGCTTGCAGAATATGTACGGAGATCTGGCAGTGCACGAAAGTAAGGTGTGTCGCTGGGCGAGGCGTCTGACATCATCCTAACAAGGTAGCACAAAGCTTTCCATCTCACATATGCCGGCGAGCCGTACAGAGCTATCACGCCAGCAGCGTTGAAACGAACAGACACTCTCATTTGAGGTGATCGACAAATCATAATCAAACACTACGCTGCACAGCTGGACGTCTCTGTTGGTAGTGCTGACACACTCGTCCTCCAAGTGGGGTACTCAAAGGTGTGTATGGTTGATGGGTTCCTCACCACGTAACGGAAGACCTAAAGAGCAACGAGGGACCGTCTGTGCAGAATTGCTTGCACTTTATGAGGCAGATGGCGACATTTGTTGTCGAAAATCGTCACAGGCGATGAAAATGGGCTATGTCTTCAAACCGGAAACAAAAGGGCAATCCATGTAGTTGCCCACACCACCTCTCCTCCGAAGAGAAAAATACCCTCAGTCTGTAAGGTCATGGCGACGGTGTTCTGGGATTTTGAAGAGATTAATTGGACATTTGTGGTGAGGTATTATGGGACCAAACTGCTGAGGCCATCGGTCCCTACTTAATCTAACTTAAACTTACGCTAAGGACGACACTCACACTCATGCCCGAGGGAGGACTCGAACCTCTAACTGGGTGAAGAGGTTATTCTGTTTGCTGTCCTCCCTCATGGTGAAACCATAAACTCCGAAGTGTATTGTGCTACCGTCTGCAAATTGAAGAAATGACTTAAGCATGTTCGTCACCACAAAAAGGCAAACGAATTTCTCCTTCTCCATGAAAACGCAAAGCCTTAAACAAGTGTGCGCAACCGTGAGGAGCTTACAAACTTCATTGGACTGTTCTTCCTCACCCACCCTACAGCCCAGATCTCGCATCTTCCACCTCTTCTGGAAGCAGTACGTGGATGATGGAAAGGTTATCGGAGCAGCAAGACTTCGGGTCCTACGTCGGCTAGTAGAGTGGTACCATGCATGCATACAGATCCTCACAGTAAGGTGGCGTAAGGCCGTCTCACTGAACTGGAATTATGTTGAAAAAGAGGATTTTGTAGTCGAAAGAACGGAGAAAAATATGGTGTATTGGAATTCTCAATAAAACCAATCTGCTTTCAGAAAAAAAGTGTTGCAATTCGTTATAAACGCCACTCGTATTTACGCTGTTTAATGACACGTCTGTTATGCCGTTGCACAGCTTCCAACCATGTATTACTCAACCCCTATTAATCAGTGATGTAGAAACACCCTGGCCTGTCTTGCAGTCGCACTGACTGCACTTGCGATGTCTTGCCAGGACTGAGTCACGGCTTTGCCCGCCTCGTGGTAAGTAAGTAGGCTTGTTGATGAAATCGACATTCCATTGCCTAAGCTCCCATTCGCTGCCCAAGATTTCCAACGCAGCCATAGCAGAGCTGCTATTTCCACGCCATTGCCCAGAATTTAGCGACGGCGCTGTAGCAGAACTCCCAGAATCTAAGTTCACAGCCTTCAGCTCTCTACTTTCAAAAAACGCTACATGGAGGGGACTAATCCATGCTGTTGCCAATGTGATGGGGGAGAGTTGTTGCTTAATTAATGAAAAACCAAGGGAAAGCTCACGTAACTTCTCTCCTTTCGCGTTCAAGACGCATATTTTTAAACGCGAAACTGTTACTGGGCTGAAGCAAGTGTCTTCATGGTTGGTTAATTTTACGCACCAAGAACTCTGTCCAGAGCATCACAATACCACTGGCTAAAGCAAATTTTAGACTGGATGCAACTGAGTTTCCGACACCGGATGGGTGATGCTGAGACGTCTGGCTCTTCGAAGTTCGTGCTGAAAGGCAAAATGCCGTGCTTAGTTACTTTCTGGGAGCTGCGGGATTGCCGCAGAGTTCACTGACCACTGGAGATGCAAGCACCTGCCTAAAATTCAATAGCACTGGAGCGGGTGTGTTCCCAACTTCCGAAAAACCGCCTGTATCCAAAGAGGAGCCCCTCTTGACGTAATAAGATCGATAGATGCCTTCTTCCAACAAAAAAGGCCACAGAGATATTTCCAGCGTCATACCACCCCAGAATGGCGAGCACAAGGCTGTTTTTCCGAAAACATTGCATCAATATCATCAGTGAAATAACTGCGAAACAGCTACAGAAAATGAATTAATATTGCACAGTGATAAGTGACAGCAAAGTCACAACTATATACAAGTGTGTGCACTATTCAACAGGTTTCTCTTTTAATAAATTGTCAGCAGAACTGAAAAAAGGAGTTATAAACCCTAAGTATTCAGATCCAGATTGAAAGATGTCTTTGTGACAGACTCCTTCTAGTCTGTACTGGAGTTCCTCACTGTCGCTGAGAATTTTTTCTGTAATCTGGTATTTATTCGTATACTTTGGTTTTTGTGTTTTATTAATGCCACGAGTTTTTGCTTATAAATTTTCTAGTCACCATTCTGCAGACTTTATACTGACTTGCTCCATGACCAAGTACCTTTTACTCGCATAGCCCCACGGAACCCGATTTTTTCTTAAAAAAAAGACCTGTAGGATGTCTAAAAACCACTTCGAGAAAGCGCACGGTCTGATATTCAAATTTCGGCTATTATAGGTGTATGACATACGCATATCAGAAAAAAGTTGTAGTACAAATGGCTCTGAGCACTATGGGACTTCTGAGGGCATCAGTCCCCTAGAACGTAGAACTACTTAAACCTAACTAACCTAATGACCTCACACACATCCAGGCCCGAGGCAGGATTCGAACCTGCGACCGTAGCGGTCGCGCGGTTCCAGACTGTAGCGCCTAGAATCGCTCGGCCACCCTAGCCAGCAGTTGTAGTACATTTTGCATAAAGAATAACTATGAGAAAGCTTTGTGCAAGCTACGTATTTGAATACTGACTGAAAGAATACATGGACATCGAATTTCTCGGTCGTGTTCAAAAGGTTTAAACATATTCCGTTTGATTTTGTTCACCGATTTGTTGCCGTGAATGAGACGTGAGGCCACCCACCACTTCACTTCCTAAACAAAACAGCAATCAAAGCAATGTGTGGAAGGAGATAGCCCAGTTACAAAAAAGGGATACGTAAAATTTCAACAGCGATAATGCTGATATAAAAAGTCAGCTTTCCTCTTGGTTATCCTGAAAATGGTAAAAAATAACTGCAAGTCTCATATTCTGGACCTGCTTGATGCCAATGAACAACTGACCTTTCTCAAAACAATGTGCCTACACAGAATGGCCCTTCAGCAATGTGGATACTGCAGTACTAAAGTATGGTTTTTTGTATGTGTGCTGTGTTTACCGGATACAGCACTGTAACTTGTACACCGAAATTTGGAGGGGCTTAATATTCCCATTTAAAAAAAAAAAGTATTTCTGCACATCTGATATTTCTGTCCAAAGCGAACGAAGCTGACGAATTACAACGACCTCAAGAGAGACAAACAACAACAAATGTTCCCATTTAAAAAAAGAAAAAAGTATTTCTGCACATCTGATATTTCTGTCCAAAGCGAACGAAGCTGACGAATTACGACCCCAAGAGAGACATTATGACTATCGACCTGGAGGGATTTCCATGTTTTGCAGATTACGAGGTTTGTGATCTCTGGATATCACCAACTGACGGACTGTATGTGACAAACAGGCCTCATATAAATAGTCTTTGAAGGCCAGAACATCAAGGGGAATTCATCACTGTGCTACTGAAATCAGAGGAGTACCAATTTGTGCTCGTGATATAGACACTCTTGCTGCTACAAATTGTCGGAATTCATATCAGAATCTTGACCGCCTGTGTTTCTATACTTTCTGAAACAACTATTCCTAAGGTGCCCTAGGAAAATGTCCCTACAGTGTAGTATAAACAACATCGTTCTGTGTAAGTTCTGCGTTCCAATTGCCGAGGTGTCCTCCATCAACAGCGCATATTCTGAAATGACCATAGTCATGTAGGTGATCGACTGACTGGCAGACTAGTTTTTAGGATTTTATTATCCAATAATCATGCTGCCATGCAAGTGTCAGGAGTGATGTTACTCTATGCACTTGTTGCTGCGGTAGCTACTAGTGCAAGGCTACGCTGGTCTTGCTGTTTGATTTGAAAGACTGCAGGCGACTGTAAGTTTACACCCTGACAGCAATCACTTTAACTTGTAAGCTTTCCACCTTTCTACCTGGCCATGTATCTGCTAAACTGATTCTGATCGCTGACAGTGGTTGTTGTTGATAGCTTGCATTGGGAGTTATCACTTTCATCAGAATCTCAAATGAAACTTGAATACTGAGAAAAATTTAATGAAATGTGGGCCGTGTCATTATTCTAGTGCCAGTGCTAAGTCATGCTCAGGGCGAATGACCCAAGTGCAATCCACTCATAACAAGAATCAAGACCAGAATTTCCTCTCCAGACCGGAGTATGAATCAGCAACCCCTGATTCTCCACTCGTCCCCTTCCATGAAAAATAGGGAAGGCTCCAAAAGTGCACCAACGCAACTTCCCCCACACAGGTTTCATGCCAATCGCAAGACTCCATGAGCGCCACGTCTCCCCTTTAACTTGTCTGCTCTACTTCCCAACCAAACCTAACCAAAGTTAATAATAGTCTTTTCCCTGACTCGTAAATTTCCCTGCTCCCAAATTGTGTTTCCCAAAGCCACTTTAGCAGCATGTTTTCAGAGTTATCGTTTAGGCCTAAAGTGAACAACACGTTGATCACAGAGGTTATTATATTGACATGCTGAACATTACAGCATGTCCGATCAGGGGCCTCGGCTAAACTCAGCGAAGTGCTTTTGTGTCCCAACATAGACCGTTTCAGAGTCGCCAGAAATGCTGCATTCTGTCCTAAAATTCATCCGAAGACCCTAGGCTTCCCAAAAAACAGGCAGGCAGAGGAACGACACCACTTGATGCTCCATCTACAGCATCTGGTCCAAGGTGAACGGAACTCCCCCGTCAGAGGTACGAGTCCTCCCTCGGACATGGGTGTGTGTGTGTGCTGTCCTTAGCGTAAGTTAGTTTAAGTTAGATTAAGAAGTGTGTAAGCCTAGGGCCCGATGACTGCAGCAGTTTGGTCCCATAGGAACTTACCATAAATTTCCAAATTTCCAAGGTGAACACGGAAACTCGCGGATTTTTATGCTCTTTAGACAAAGGGCATTTATGACACTGTCAAAATGTCTTCACCGGTTTCTCTCCTGCGCCCCTGTCCCTACTATGGCCAGAACCGCCTAACAGGTAGATCCAGGTAAGCAGTTTTTCACCTCTTCGGCCAATAGAATTGCCTGCGCAGCAGTGCGAGAAATTCTTAGGACCAGAATCCTGTCCATGGTAAGTGCTTTGAGATATTCCTCTCCCTAACTGCTGCTTGTGGCTTCCAAGCCCCAAATGTCCACTGCAAAATTTACTGTTAAATAACCAAACTGCCTCCTTGTTCTCAACTCAAGGACCTTACTATTCGAAGAAGACTTACCATAAAGACGCTGCATGTATTAACAATGTACATGTTCCTATCAATGCCTCCTCATGTTGATAATTTTCTGTTGTCTCACAAAAATGTGAAGTCTTGGGTGTAATAACAACATTAAAAAATAGCGCTGGATATGAAAGTGAGTGAGAGAGTGACTTGTCCTCTCTCACTAGTTTCGACGTCTCTGGGATTGTTGTTCTCATACCGTGCATCGCCACAATCTGCCGTTTGTGAAAGTAGATTCATTCAGCAGATTTCAGCATTCTGTAAATACACAATCGATCAGATGATTTCTCTAAGTATTCTTTCGTAGAAATGTTCGTTTCAATGACAGAATGATGGATGCAAAGTTTTAACCTAATACACAATACATCCGGTACATTTGTAGATCCTGAATTTTGGTATGGCTTGAGGCTGTAGATTTGTCGGATGGAAATTAAATGTACTGCTGTAGTCTTTTCCGTGACAGCAAATAAATACAACCTCGCCTGCTGATCTTCTATTCCCTGAAACGTTGAGACATCAGCCATCATCACTATGAACAAGGGATTCTATTGCCTGGACAAATATGACTAACGAAGGGGAAAGGGGAGAAACTATAATCAGTGACAGGCAGTGAATTAAAATTTAAATAAAATATATTCACGATCAAAACACATTAATGCGAGGTAGTCTTGTCACAAAGGAAGAAATTTAGCAAACCCACAATTCTGTGCTTTATGGGGAGCTCCTGACTTGCTGTAGGACAAGATAAATATACAGAATACGAATTTACACATTTACGCTTGCAAAATGATGGGAGCCAACGCATGCACAATAAAATGGCGGCAAACTCCCGCCGACCAAGAACTCGAACGTAATGGGGCTGGGCGAGTGTCTCTCTGTAGTTTTGTTACCTTGGATGCAGCACAGCAGCATGCCTCCTCTGACAGAAAGAGGTCACTGTAGCAAAGCTGATTGGGGGTGGCATACAAAGGGTTCCTGAGGGGCAGCTCGGCTTTCTGGCGCTCAGGTTGGTAGTCCTATGGTGGCGTCAGAATGCGGGTGGGACTAGCGTCCTAACACGTGTGCGTGGCTGCAGCCTGAATTTGAAAGTAACGGCCCTCAGTTTCCACAGATTTTCGCCACCTTGTCAATTCTCTAGATTGACTGATTGGTGAACACGAAAATTGCCTCCCCCCCCTTCTATTTCATGATCCTCTATTCAACCATCAGTGGTTTCTGTTGGCTAGCACGAACTGATTTTAATGCATATGTTGACTAATTTCATTGACTTCTTAATCAATTCATTTATAGGCATATGACTGCTATCATGATTACCTAAGCAACACGAATCTAACACAGGAAGTGTACTTTTAATTTAATACAACTCACATTCGTTCTGAGGGGACTTCACTGGACAGCTGGTGAGGCTTCTTCGGGTGCCTTTTACTTCTCTGAAAAATCTGTGGGTTTCCCACACAGTAAATTAGTAGGTGTTCTGTATTCAAAACTATGAGATTGTGATATGTAAAACGTGAAAAAGAGAACCACCTTCAAAGTTGTGTGTGTGTGTGTGTGTGTGTGTGTGTGTGTGTGTGTGTGTGTCAGAGAGAGGGAGAGAGAGAGAGAGAGTAACTCAAAGTCGAAGATGATATGTGATACATTAGTTGACACTTTTTGACACTTTTGTGCGTTCATGGTCAGAGAGATATTTGAAGCTGGTGGCTATTTGTAAGGTAGTATGTTAGGTGTCGATGAACAACAGCTTCTTGTGGAGGGTCAATCTTATGCTCTTTTCTTAATGATGATCATAAGATGTGTGCAGTGATTGAGGTGTTTAAATAGTATAACCGGGTGTTAGAAATTAGAGAAAATGTATTATACTGGACAGAGATTAAAGACAGGGTTCGGCTACAAGAGATATTTTAGGAATTCAGTCAGAAGTAAACTAGAAATCGATTGGCTCGATGAATTGCGAAATGATGAGAACGGAAAATGTGATACAGTATCCAAGAATAGCAAATTTAGCTTCGTAAGGAGTAAGAACGGAAGGGGACTATTGCGAAACTACACTAATATTAATATATAAAGCACACTTCATCAAGTGCGATTTGTGTCGTATGTATGGAGAAATGGAAAGATTAATAGGAGTCATTGTAAGACCCTTCTCATGTTCTGAGAAATTTCCATCTGTTTTCTACATTGATAGGCTATGTGCAGTAATTGTGATCTTTGCCACGCACAATGAACAATAATCAAACGTTTATCTGTGATTCTGTATTTACTCTATGTACTTGGTTGACTTTCGTTGCCGGCCGCGGTGGTCTCGCGGTTCTAGGCGCTCAGTCCGGAACCACGAGACTGCTACGGTCGCAGGTTCGAATCCTGCCTCGGGCATGGATGTGTGTGATGTCCTTAGGTTAGTTAGGTTTAAGTAGTTCTAAGTTCTAGGGGACTGATGACCACAGATGTTAAGTCCCATAGTGCTCAGAGCCATTTGAACCATTTTTTGACTTTCGTAAATATAATGATCTGTGTGATGAAACAGTTACTTCCTCTTGTTCTGATGATCGTTATGAAAGCTATTATGTAATCTGCTCTCTGTAATAAATCTAATACTTCGTAAATTCTGCTTTTATTTGGGTGCGCCATAAACTTTCGTTGGATCTGATGAGAATTAAAGAATTACTTATGCCATGTAACAGTTTTTATTACTATATGAGTGAAATACGTAAGCTGTATCTCTATCTGTGGTACATAAAATACTTAAGTAGGTACTGTTTAGTATCCTGTCTGCTGTGAATTCGAGTAATGAACTCTACTTCCAGTTTTCTGATTTTAGTCCGATAACCGCGGTCATAGTGTTATGATGACGAAGGAATCGTTGCAAATGTGAATGACTGGTGGCCAATGCTAAATAGAAACATACAAATCTCTTCTTTGCATATGCAGCAGGTTTGTCGGCGAAGTCGATAAGGATGAGCGCACGCTAGAGGCTTGTTGCAAGCGGCGGTGCGGCGCTAACGGCGATAGTCTCGACTCGCGGATCCAGCGATACTAGTACGGACCGCGGTCGATAACTGTAATCCCTAACAAGTGTGGTATCGAACGTTGCTACCATGTTGCTGAACACAGAAATTCCGATGATCAATTACTGCCAACACCTGATGCAATGAGCAGAATGTTGCACTTATATGCTGTGTTCGTCAAATAAGCAGAGACTTAACTTTAATTTGGGTCGCTCTCGGGAATGTTTAAAAAACGTATATATATATACGGTAGCTTATTTTTGTCTTTTAATACAATTTCTGTTTCATGCTACTGAATGTTAATAAAATCCTAATTAGAGATAATATCCATAGAAAGGGAACCAAGAGAGAATCGGAGAGTCGGCATTGGTGGTGCAGCCAGATCACACAAGTACGTTTATATTATTTCAGAGTAATGCTTGTAACAGGCACTAGGATGTCTCTCAGCTGCAGTGTTATTCATTTTTTAGAGCTACTTTTAAGTTTTATAAGAGCAAATTATAAATTTTATCGTCTTATAGAGCAATAATTACAGAAATGCTAAAAATTGTTTTGTTATATGCATACCAATGGCAACGTCAGCAATATTATTACCTCACACAAATATTATTGCTCAGCAATGTTAACAATAAATTTTGGTTAGTGGAAAACAGAGTATTTCAATTTTTCTGAGAGTTTTGGTACTGATAAAGACCCATTCATAAACGGCGAATATACAGTCTTGTGTGGAGCAATCAATTGAAAGAGCTCCAGAAATGGAAGCCAATGTAGTGTCAGTTACTGAGACACTAGATCCTCTTACTCTTTTATTTGGAAAGTTATAACTAACGGAGGAGAAAAATGGTGCAGTAGTTAAGGAATTAGTGCAAAAACAAGACATCGTTGCTTCTGATTTAGGTCGAAAACAAAATGGTGTGGCTTTTGACTTAGATTAAACAATAACAAGATTTTATCGCATTCAGAATTTTTAGCTTGCAGTGAAAGATGATGCTATTGTCAAAACGTTAATGGATGAAATAACGACATTAAAGCAAGCATATAATGGTTTTCCAGAATCAGTGCATAAACTTTCTTTGGGTGTTAATATTCTTCACAGAGATAAAAATGAATTATTCGTAACTACTCAACAGTTAATTTAGAGGGTATAACAGCTAACTGCATAACTAAACGTCTCAAAAATGAGATCGACAGGAAGTGCAAAATGGCTAAGCAGGGATGACTAGAGGACAAATGTAATGATGTAGAGGCTTATCTCACTAAGGGTAAGATAGATACTGCGTATACGAAAATCAAAGAGACCTTTGGAGAAAGGAGAACCACTTGCATGAATATCAAGAGCTTTGATGGAAACCCAGTTCTAAGCAAAGAAGGGAAAGCAGAAAGGTGGAAGGAGAATATATGACAGAGCACTGAAAGACCTGAGTCGAAACAAGGCCCCCAGAGTAGACAACATTTCATTAGAACTACTCACAGCCTTGGGAGAGCCAGTCCTGACAAAACTCTACCATCTGGTGAGCAAGATGTATGAGACAGGCGAAATACCCTCAGACTTCAAGAAGAATATAATAATTCCAATCCCAAAGAAAGCAGGTGTTGACAGATGTGAAAATTACCGAACTATCAGTTTAATAAGTCACAGCTGCAAAATACTAACGCGAATTCATTACAGCCGACTGGAAAAACTGATAGAAGCCGACCTCGTGGAAGATCAGTTTGGATTCCGTAGAAATGTTGGAACACGTGAGGCAATACTGACCTTACAACTTATCTAAGAAGAAAGATTAAGGAAAGGCAAACCTACATTTCTAGCATTTGTAGACTTAGAGAAAACTTTTGACAATGTTGACTGGAATACTCTCTTTCAAATTCTAATGGTGGCAGGGGTAAAATACAGGGAGCGAAAGGCTATTTACAATTTGTACAGAAAGCAGATGGCAGTTATAAGAGTCGAGGGGTATGAAAGGGAAGCAGTGGTTGGAAAGGGAGTGAGACAGGGTTGTAGCCTATCCCCGATGTTATTCAATATGTATATTGAGCAAGCAATAAAGGAAAAAAACAAAAGTTCGGAGTAGGAATTAAAATCCATGGAGAAGAAATTAAAACTTTGAGGTTCGCCGATGACATTGTAATTCTGTCAGAGACAGCAAAGGACTTGGAAGAGCAGTTGAACGGAATGGAGAGTGTCTTGAAAGGAGGGTATAAGATGAACAGCAACAAAAGCACAACCAGGTTAATGGTTCAAATGGTTCAAATGGCTCTGAGCACTATGGGACTCAACATCTTAGGTCATAAGTCCCCTAGAACTACTTAAACCTAACTAACCTAAGGACATCACACACACCCATGCCCGAGGCAGGATTCGAACCTGCGACCGTAGCAGTCCCCCGGTTCCGGACTGCAGCGCCAGAACCGCTAGACCACCGCGGCCGGCCCAGGTTAATGGAATGTAGTCGAATGAAGTCGGGTGATGCTGAGGGAATTAGATTTGGAAATGAGACACTTAAAGTAGTAAAGGAGTTTTGCTATTTGGGGAGCAAAATAACTGATGATGGTCGAAGTAGAGAGGATATAAAATGTAGACTGGCAATGGCAAGGGATGCGTTTCTGAAGAAGAAAAATTTATAACATCAAGTGTAGATTTAAGTGTCAGGAAGTCGTTTCTGAAAGTGTTTGTATGGAGTGTAGCCATGTATGGAAGTGAAACGTGGACGATAAATGGTTTAGACAAGAAGAGAATAGAAGCTTTTGAAATGTGGTGCTACGGACGAATGCTGAAGATTAGATGGGTAGATCACATAACTAATGAGGAGGTGTTGAATAGGATTGGGGGGAACAGAAGTTTGTGGCACAACTTGACTAGAAGAAGGGATCGGTTGGTAGGACATGTTCTGAGGCATCAAGGGGTCACCAATTTAGTATCGGAGGGCAGCGTGGAGGGTAAAAATCGTAGAGGGAGACCAAGAGATGAATACACCAAGCAGATTCAGAAGGATGTAGGTTGCAGTAGGCACTGGGAGATGAAGAAGCTTGCACAGGATAGAGTCGCATGGAGAGCTGCATCAAACCAGTCTCAGGACTGAAGACCACAACAACAACAACAACAGCTAACTGATAAACAAGATAAGACTATTACTGAGCAAATAGAATCCCAACGTAGTATCTTATCTGATAAATTTCATTCTCGGTTGGATACAAGAGAAGCACACATCGCACAGCTAGCCAGTGTCAAGATTCAATAAGCTGTAGAGTAGATTTCCTCTGAAGTGACTGAATGAACCCAATATCGGACACTAGCAGTTTATGAACCTCAGAGATTAAGTGAAAAACTAAGCCAAGACTCTTTGCTATTGCAGAATGCAGCTGACAAACACTTAGGCGAAGTCAAAAGAGACGTAACCAAAGTGAAGAATATCGTCAGAGATGGTATGTCGGTGGCCAGTTCGAAAGTGAATTTTGACTCTTAACCACTGCGGAGTAATTAAATGGAAACGGAGAATGCTGTCATCGCCAAATATGATGCGTAATTTTGGGGGTAGTGCTACGTTTTGCAAATGTAATGAAGAAGGAGAACCTAATCAGGCACCACCAATTTCAAGTCTTTGTACCTGATAAGAATGGTGTGCATTCAGTCATGTTCATTAAAGATTGTAGAAGAACAAGATTGGTTTTGGATATATTCAGGGAGATAGATCATTATGGGCAACAAATGTTGCTGAGTCTTCTAATAGTAACAACGACTTTGAACGTGTGTTCTAGCTAAGTACCAGTCAGGTGCTCTCCAAGAAAGATTAAGGAAGGACGTTTTTAAACTGGAACCTTTTCAAAACAAACAGGTAAATATTCGAAAATATTTAGAGAAGCATCTGAACAAGAGGAAATATCAGGATAGTCCCATACTATAGAGAGATTTTATCCGTATATTGAAGGTCAAACTGTCTATATATGTATAGAAAAATTGATTATCGTGTCGGAATCGAATCTTGAGGAGTTCATGTCAGTATCAGAGTCCACTGATATGATAAGTTAAGATGCCAAGGCATATTACCAAAACGGTAAAGACAGTAATAACACCAAACATAATAAAGGGCACAAAAACTGTGCAGATGATAGCAGCAGTCAAGGTAATGGAGACCTTAGCTATGGGACTGATAACAGTGATAGTAGTAACAAGGGTTGCAATTATTTGGTTAGACATACATAGAGAAAAAACTATTGATTTAATCCAGGCTATGCCAACAGAAATAACAATCAGCAGTGACTACCATAGTCCATTAGTTACCATATAGGCATGAAGTGGCATAACAATACTTCAAACAGAAATAATACAACAGAGAGCAATTCACCATCGGTTGCTCATTTGGAAGTTCGACCACACCCTACCCTGAACGGAAAATGGAAGAGGGGTGACGAGAAAAAATTAGATTAATCTGATATGACACTGGACAAGATATGCAAGAGGAACTGTATTCTGGTAACGTTTGTTTCATACTCAACCTAAGGCAGTGCCTCAGCCAGCAATATCCGCTGCAATAGGATATACTCCTGTGGTGGTTACAATCGATATAGGTTCTGCAGATAGTGTTATCTCCTATGATTCTTGTGAAAGATGTCAGACAATGGATGTGCCTACCTTTGCCAGTCAGTAATCGTAGGATTGTAGGAGCTATTGGCACACTATCTCACAATATGAAATGCAGTGATGCATGTCATTAATGATAGAAAATATAAATTCATGAGCACATTCCTAATTGTAAATACACTGATTGTAGGCTGCATAGTCTGAACTAATTTTCTCTGTGAGAAGAAGTCTATAGTAAGCCTTTCCATGAGGAAGTGTATGTTTTTGATTGATTGGTGCGAGGTGGCAACTGACCCTATGGAGACAGATTTAGGCCACGGAAAATATTGTGAGTAAATGAGAAATCAGTTCCTAGACAGGCTTACAACATTCTGGAATCAAAAACAAGCTCAATATTGAGCATCAAATTAAGATGAAAATATTTGAGTTACATACCTTATTAAAGTCCAACAGGTATGTTTGATTAATGTTTTATTGGAGTATGTAAAAGTTTTTGAAGAGAAATTTCGAGTGGTCAAGGGATATCTAAAAGATATATCCCGTGAACCATTTTGTTTGCTATCGTACCCCATTCCCTCGTCTATCATACTCCATTCTCTGGTTTAAGTGGTCTGCTGTCTCAAAAGTAATCAGGAAGACGGTAGACTGGAAGGTTATTGAGCTATTATCTAGTCCATATTTCAACCCCTTATCAGAAATGACAAAAAGTGGAGGCAATAGTCGATTGGCAGTTGATGCCAAGGCACTCAATAGGACCGTTATCCCAATGAGAACCTGTCCTGAAAAGTTGGTAGAACAATTACAAAGAATCCTCAGCGTATAGTGCTTAACATCACTAGATCTGAGAGATTTATACTGACAGGTTTGGTCAGATGAGCCTTCAGTTCAGACTGAACGCGAGTGGCGGCGTCTTTATAGCAGCATTTGATCATGTGCTATATCCATATTTATTAGACCGAGTTATCTTGTATGTAGATACCTCATTAATTGCCACCCAAACTTGGGAGGAACACGTTGAATTAGTAAAAAAATGTTGGACAAATTCCAGCAGTATGATGTGGTTGTCGAAGTCCAAGTTTGGAAAAGAGAGAATTAAATTCTTGGAACATATGATTGCACCGTAATGAATCTTACCCGATGAAAGCAAAATAAAACGCATAAAAATTTCTTGGTGTCACAGAAGGAAAAAGCAGCTGAAAATGTTCCTTGGTCATGCCACATATTATCGTTGCTCCGTGGCAGATCGGATACTAGATTCTGAACCACTTCAGAACTTGTTGAGATAGCAAGTACCATGGATTTGGTCGGCTGAGTGTCAGTCGGCATATGAAAAAAATCGAGGACGCTCTTGTCAATTCACAATTGTTGTATCATCCAGACATGTGGCAAGACTTTTTCTTCGTGATGGACTCCTCACCCATTGATCTGGTGGCTTGTCTATCTCAGATTAGAGACACTGATGACAAACCTACTGTTTCTACTATTGCGTTCACCAGTCGCATATCAACTGCCTTTTAATATGCTTATGTGACAACATAATTAGAGCGCCTTGCCATTGTTTGGGCATTAATAAGTTCCATGATTATACTTAGCTGGCAACCACACAAGGATTTATTGTGATCATCAGACACTTTCTGCTAGATTATAAATTGTCACATGTTGTTCAATGGTCATTGGTTATCCAGGAATAAGTTTTCGAGATAGTTTATGTAAAAGATGAAAATAATGTAGTAGCTTATACGCTATTTTGCCTAGGAGATGGACGACCTGATATCAATGAACCCAGTAGTTAAAACACCAAATCAAGATTTTATTGATGAAGGGTAATATTTACCAACAATATTACCTAGAAATGTATAGAAATATGGGATGGCTACAGGATGATGACCCTAGATATGGAGAATTAAAAAGGCAGCTAATGACAGACCCTATAGAGCCGGCAAGTAGGCATTATATTGTGCATAATGGTGGATTATTTTATTGTTGTGACCCACAGAATAGTAAGTGGTGTGTTTGATTTCTGGAAGCAAGCCAGGAACTTTTCTGGCACACCTACAGAGCCTGGAGTCATTTTCGGGTGGCTAATGTGCCTCAAAAAATATTGAGTACTGCTACTTTCCAAGTGTATGACAGAAGGTGCAACAGTTGATACAAATGTTTTTGCTGTGTTAGAAGTTGAAGCCTTCAAATTGAGGTTTAAAAGGAGAATTACACCATATTGTTGAGGAAAAACTTCAAAAGGTCATTGCCACAGACATTTATGGACGCCTCAAGATTGCACATGCAGACATTAGATACCTTGTTGCAGAGTACGACCTGTTTCCAAAACATATTAAATTGTATGCTTTGAAGCTGGCAGTGCCCCAGTAATCTGCTGATATATAGAGAATTACATTCCTCAAGTCGCCAAACCAAAGACTATCATTTTTAATAATGCACAAAATTTCACTAGGAGGAAATCGAATCAATTTTTACAGATATGTGATATCAAACAGATACTCATATCATGTTACTACCCCAAAGCAAATCCCATAAGTCAGATATCGAGGTAATTTCACAAGTTCGTATGGATCAATTTCTCAACTAAACAGACTGCATATATAAGTTATTTGCTGTTATTCGAGGAACTTTTAATAATTTATCACATATCTCCACACAGTGTACCCTAAATGAGCTAACATATCACAGGACAGAGAACAGTGAATGGATTAAACCTTTACCCAATACCCTACAAAATGTATCGCCCTTAGAAGGGAAGTTTAGCTGAGCTCTGATTACACTCACACAAAAAGAATTGAAGGGCCTTCGACACCAAACTGCGGAGAACATAGAATTTCAAGGTACGGAAAAGGTACTTGTATGAACCCTTCTGGGTTGGCTAAATACAACAAGAAGTGGCAATTTCTATACTCAGGCCTACATCGTTGTTAACACACCTCACAAAGCTGTGTATCTTTTGTCATGTCCTGGGGGCAATGGGCCAAAGGAATGTACACACAGAAAGACTTCAATAAATAGAAGAATGAATAAATTCACCAAAAGTGAAGCTTCTTTATGAATATGTATAAAATTTTGTTCAGGTGCCTCTGTAGACTTATAATTGTTTATTCCTTAATGGATAATCTATCTGTAATTAGATATCTGAGTATGAATGACTACATATATTAAATTGCATTTTTGACAATTCAGTCTTTTCCTCAAATCAATTACAGCTGTGACAAAGTGACAGCCTTAGTACTGAAGTAAATTTAATCTGGCTACAAAAGCCTATAAATTAGTTTTAAAGATATTATAGATGCTTATGTAGTAATTATTATTTTTGTTGTTTGTTGTTCATGAATGAAATAGAATGAAGTTTAGTCTAAATTTGTAATTATACTGATAATGCAGATAGGTGATAAAGCATCATGAACAGCATGAATAGTTAACCAATACCAAATTCGAAGAGTGGTTATTATTATTAAATATCCAGTGCACTCCAAATCGGTGTATTGATAAAATTTGATTGAAACTCGACACTGAGATATTCTATTATGAATTAATCGAACCATAACAGAACTGCCTTTGATTACATTCGCAGAATAATCCAGCAGGTTGGATGAAGTATAGACTATTAGGACTTATAACTTGATGCACGTAGCTGTTCCTTTGAAACGGTATAAATCAATCAAATATGTTACGAGTTTTCCATGTCTGGAAGGATTAAAAGAACTAATGTTTTAGACAAGAGTAAAAATTATGAACAAAAAATAATAAAATAAAATAAAAATAAAAAACAAAGGTGCAAAGATGATTTGTTACACCCTTAAGGTCTGTGTGGTTGGATCTAGTGTCAATATGGACAGTCTGTGAACGTCAGGGAATAACTGAAGACGTCTGCTTACATGCAGTAGTGCAAATGGACACTTATCCAATGGCTATGTTGGCTCATGAATAACGAACAGTTATCAAGTGAAGATGCCCGTGAAGACAATCAATGGACACTCACCATAGTGTCTGTCAAAGAAAAAGCAATGTATCTTCTGAAGGTTATGCAATTGTCGTCGAAATGGAACAGGACTATGGTGAAATTATTTCACTCGCTAACAGACTGCATTGTTGCTGACGGGCGGCCGATCAACTGATTACCGATCTGTCTACAGACAATGGCAGGAAAGCCACCTTCAACTACATGGACGCTAAACAGTACATTTACTGGCAGTGCAAGTAGAGAGCTTTTGGAGGACTAGCTAACACTAGCAAGCAATGAGAACACTGACGAAACTGATCCCACAGAGACAACTAATCTATAACGCAGCCGATCAGAGAGCTGAATAGACCATATTAGGGAGGGTCAAGACTTTACCTCAGACATTTCATTGCTTAATCCAGTGCATTCGTCTGGAGGAATCTTTTAGTATTGTTGGCTGTAAATTATGTTTTTTATGGTATGTTCCGTGTTGTTCGTCTTCTGGGTTGGAGTGGCGAGCTGGAAGTGTCTTCCAATGCAGATCTACAGTCAGCTGCACCTTCACAGCAGCGGACAAACGATGGCTAAAACTCAACCCACCGTCTCCATCCAGTCGCCTCTACTACTACTAAGCAGATTAATATGATTCTCAGTGCACCATTATAAAACTTGTAACTAAACAGTGCGCTATCAAAGATGAATATCTAGTACATCAAATAACATATCTATGATAGATATTCAGCGATCACAGGCCCTGCAGACCACGTGCTGCTTCCACAAACTGCCTCCATTCCTTCCTATTTTGTGCCCGGGTCCTCCAGGTGTCTTCAATTCCCAGGGCTGCCACGTCCTTCGCCAGGTCGTCCATCCAGCGCTGCCTTGGTCGTCCGATGGGGCGTTTGGTGTTTGGTTTCCCCGCTAGTGCCATCTTCGTTTGTCTTCCATCTGGCATACGGGCTACATGGCCCACCCATTGGATTCTTTTGCTCTTTATCTTCTGTTGGATGGTTAGTTGTCGCATCAGAAGGTAGATTTCCTCGTTTTTCCTCCTCCTCCATTCTCTGTTATCTAAAATTGATGCCGGCCTTAGTGATCGTGCGGTTCTAGGCGCTACAGTCTGGAGCCAAGCGACCGCTACGGTCTCAGGTTCTAATCCTGCCTCGGGTATGGATGTGTGTGATGTCCTTAGGTTAGTGAAGTTTAATTAGTTCTAGGCGACTGATGACCTTAGAAGTTAAGTCGTATAGTGCTCAGAGCCACTCGAACCACTTGAGCCACTAAAACTGCTCCCCATATCTTCCTCATTACTCTTCTTTCAAATATTAATAGTTTTTCCCTTTCTCGCTTAATCATGCTCCACGTGTCTGAACCATACATTACTGCTGGGCATATCATTGTGTTGTAGATTGTCATCTTAGTGTTCACTGAGATCGATTTAGAGCCGAGCGTCTCTCTGAGGGAATACATATATTTCATTCGCACTGCGGAGAACATAGAATTTCAAGGTACGGAAAAGGTACTTGTATGAACCCTTCTGGGTTGGCTAAATACAACAAGAAGTGGCAATTTCTATACTCAGGCCTACATCGTTGTTAACACACCTCACAAAGCTGTGTATCTTTTGTCATGTCCTGGGGGCAATGGGCCAAAGGAATGTACACACAGAAAGACTTCAATAAATAGAAGAATGAATAAATTCACCAAAAGTGAAGCTTCTTTATGAATATGTATAAAATTTTGTTCAGGTGCCTCTGTAGACTTATAATTGTTTATTCCTTAATGGATAATCTATCTGTAATTAGATATCTGAGTATGAATGACTACATATATTAAATTGCATTTTTGACAATTCAGTCTTTTCCTCAAATCAATTACAGCTGTGACAAAGTGACAGCCTTAGTACTGAAGTAAATTTAATCTGGCTACAAAAGCCTATAAATTAGTTTTAAAGATATTATAGATGCTTATGTAGTAATTATTATTTTTGTTGTTTGTTGTTCATGAATGAAATAGAATGAAGTTTAGTCTAAATTTGTAATTATACTGATAATGCAGATAGGTGATAAAGCATCATGAACAGCATGAATAGTTAACCAATACCAAATTCGAAGAGTGGTTATTATTATTAAATATCCAGTGCACTCCAAATCGGTGTATTGATAAAATTTGATTGAAACTCGACACTGAGATATTCTATTATGAATTAATCGAACCATAACAGAACTGCCTTTGATTACATTCGCAGAATAATCCAGCAGGTTGGATGAAGTATAGACTATTAGGACTTATAACTTGATGCACGTAGCTGTTCCTTTGAAACGGTATAAATCAATCAAATATGTTACGAGTTTTCCATGTCTGGAAGGATTAAAAGAACTAATGTTTTAGACAAGAGTAAAAATTATGAACAAAAAATAATAAAATAAAATAAAAATAAAAAACAAAGGTGCAAAGATGATTTGTTACACCCTTAAGGTCTGTGTGGTTGGATCTAGTGTCAATATGGACAGTCTGTGAACGTCAGGGAATAACTGAAGACGTCTGCTTACATGCAGTAGTGCAAATGGACACTTATCCAATGGCTATGTTGGCTCATGAATAACGAACAGTTATCAAGTGAAGATGCCCGTGAAGACAATCAATGGACACTCACCATAGTGTCTGTCAAAGAAAAAGCAATGTATCTTCTGAAGGTTATGCAATTGTCGTCGAAATGGAACAGGACTATGGTGAAATTATTTCACTCGCTAACAGACTGCATTGTTGCTGACGGGCGGCCGATCAACTGATTACCGATCTGTCTACAGACAATGGCAGGAAAGCCACCTTCAACTACATGGACGCTAAACAGTACATTTACTGGCAGTGCAAGTAGAGAGCTTTTGGAGGACTAGCTAACACTAGCAAGCAATGAGAACACTGACGAAACTGATCCCACAGAGACAACTAATCTATAACGCAGCCGATCAGAGAGCTGAATAGACCATATTAGGGAGGGTCAAGACTTTACCTCAGACATTTCATTGCTTAATCCAGTGCATTCGTCTGGAGGAATCTTTTAGTATTGTTGGCTGTAAATTATGTTTTTTATGGTATGTTCCGTGTTGTTCGTCTTCTGGGTTGGAGTGGCGAGCTGGAAGTGTCTTCCAATGCAGATCTACAGTCAGCTGCACCTTCACAGCAGCGGACAAACGATGGCTAAAACTCAACCCACCGTCTCCATCCAGTCGCCTCTACTACTACTAAGCAGATTAATATGATTCTCAGTGCACCATTATAAAACTTGTAACTAAACAGTGCGCTATCAAAGATGAATATCTAGTACATCAAATAACATATCTATGATAGATATTCAGCGATCACAGGCCCTGCAGACCACGTGCTGCTTCCACAAACTGCCTCCATTCCTTCCTATTTTGTGCCCGGGTCCTCCAGGTGTCTTCAATTCCCAGGGCTGCCACGTCCTTCGCCAGGTCGTCCATCCAGCGCTGCCTTGGTCGTCCGATGGGGCGTTTGGTGTTTGGTTTCCCCGCTAGTGCCATCTTCGTTTGTCTTCCATCTGGCATACGGGCTACATGGCCCACCCATTGGATTCTTTTGCTCTTTATCTTCTGTTGGATGGTTAGTTGTCGCATCAGAAGGTAGATTTCCTCGTTTTTCCTCCTCCTCCATTCTCTGTTATCTAAAATTGATGCCGGCCTTAGTGATCGTGCGGTTCTAGGCGCTACAGTCTGGAGCCAAGCGACCGCTACGGTCTCAGGTTCTAATCCTGCCTCGGGTATGGATGTGTGTGATGTCCTTAGGTTAGTGAAGTTTAATTAGTTCTAGGCGACTGATGACCTTAGAAGTTAAGTCGTATAGTGCTCAGAGCCACTCGAACCACTTGAGCCACTAAAACTGCTCCCCATATCTTCCTCATTACTCTTCTTTCAAATATTAATAGTTTTTCCCTTTCTCGCTTAATCATGCTCCACGTGTCTGAACCATACATTACTGCTGGGCATATCATTGTGTTGTAGATTGTCATCTTAGTGTTCACTGAGATCGATTTAGAGCCGAGCGTCTCTCTGAGGGAATACATATATTTCATTCGCACTGCTAGTCTTTCCTTGATGTCCATTTTTATGTTGTCTGTGGTAAACCAAGATCCCAGGTATCTGAACTGGTGTACTCTCTTGAACCTCTTACCATCTATCTCAAGAAATTCTTCCTGCCTTTGTCTTCTTCCTAATTGAATGAACTCTGTTTTGTCTTTGAGCCCTACCTTCTGTGCATAACTGTCCGTTTTCTGGTACATTTCTTTCAACTCGTGTTTTGATTCACTTAGTAGTACTATGTCATCTGCATATGCGAGACAATTGAAGTTACCGTCCATCTCTACACCAGCCCACTACTGTTGCCTACACTCTTTTATTACTTTCTCTAAGATGTCATTGAACAGAACACATGAGAACGCATCCCCTTTTCTGAGGCGTGTCTCAGTCTCGAATGTTTCTGATGTGGCTCCTCGGAAACGTACTGCTGCCGTTGCGCCTTCCATACAAGCTTGCACCATTCTTACTAGCTTCTCAGGTTTTCTGAAGTCACGCATTGCATTGTGTAGGTTATTCCTGTGGATGCTGTCATATGCACGTTGAAAATCGACAAACAGGATGGAGATATCTTTATCATATTCCCAGTGTTTTTCAAACAATTGTCTTAGTGTGAAAATGTGATCTATTGTCGATCGGTTTGGTCAAAAGCACTCCTGTATGCGTTCTCTATGAATGGTAGCAATTTTCTGAGGATAATGATGGACACCAACTTATACGTTACATTCAACAAGCTGATTCCTCCGTAGTTGCCGCATTCCATTTTGCTTCTCTTCTTGTATATTGGGCATATTGTAGCCAATTTCCATTCTTCTGGCAGTGTCTCCTTCTCCCATATTAACTGGATCACTTTATATATTTCTAAGTGTAAGCTCTCACCCCCCTCCTTGATTACTTCTGATGTTTTTCTATCCTCCCCTGGGGCTTTGTTGTTTCTGAGTCCTTTGATTGCGATCTTAACGTCTTCTTCACTAACTTCCCATTCTTCATCTTTCCTTTCCTTCGTAGTGTTTGCAGGTAACGTCTCATCTTGGTCTGGGCGATTCAACAGTTCTGAGAAGTATTCCTTCCATCTTCCTTCTTTCCTTGTCATCTAACAAATTGCCGTTCTTATCTCTAATGAAAAAAGTTGGGTTCTGAGATACACGTTCCCGATTTTTTATGTATTGGAAGAATTGCCTTGAGTTCTTGTTTTGGCTTTCTGCCTCAACTTGTTCTAGCAAACTGGTTAGATATATTCTCTTCTCTGCTCTTAGGATTCGCTTTATCTTCCTTCTGATGTTGATAAAACGTTCCCTTTTCTGCTCATTCTCTCTGTCAGCTAGCCACTTCTCCCTCATCTCCCTTCTCTTTTCTGTAGCCTTCTGGCATGTCTCGTTGAACCATTTCCTCTTCTTCATTATCTTCTTTCTTCTCAATTTATCCTCCGCTACACTTAGTACCGTGGACTTCATTTCTTTCCACCTTTCCTCCGCGTTCTCTCTTGGTTCCAAGATCTCTAGGACCTCAAAACGGTTTTGATTTCTATAGCATAATGTCCTTTAATGGCCCTTTCTCGTAGTTCCTCAACATTCAAAGCAGGTTCTAGTGTCATATATATCTTTCATAATCTTACTTTCAAAATGAATGTTACAGACTATTGTACTTTAACAAAACTTACTTTAATTCCTCACACCAAGTTGTACTTAAACCTGAAATTTTGCTCAAATGTCACTGATAGTAATGTTTTAGTTCAGTAGTCGATTTCTGTTTCAAAAAATTTTTTTTATAAAATTTTGCAGAACTGTCAATTACCATTATTCTTGATTCGAAAATTCAAATCGTGATTAAAAAGTCGATTAAAACTCGAAATTTGTGAATTTCTTCTGCGAATAAATGTGTCATGAGGTTGAAAGTCTCTTCTATGGTTTTTGCCAGTTTTTCATAAAACTGCGCCTAAACGGGAAGGCGTTTAAGTAATAATATTCTGGCACTAAAAACATATAATCAACTTCGCGACTAGCCGTTATTCGATTATAGTACTGATCTTTGTAACTGCTCTGTTGACCTCAACTGGAAATTATTCGTGAGAACCAATATCTCAAATTGTACTAAATATGGCTAAGATTTTTCAGTAACCAAAATTTTAAGAAACCGTAACAATAATCTATTTTCTAACGAATTCTGTATTTTCTGAAATAACTCTTTGGTTGTCTACTGTGTATTCATCAGACTTGTTCAATATAATGTACAGCTCCAAGAGATCTTTGTAATTTTGAACAACTATTCAATGGTAACTTACAAGAACAATTAACTTTTGTGCTAAACAAAGAACATCTGTATTTCAAATTAAACTGAACGGCTCAATACGTACGTTATTTCAAAGCACAGTATTTCGCTGCTGGAGCGGATGTAACGACTTTTGTCATATTCACTACGCTTACATGTGACACATCTTCCGGAAGACGAAAACCGAATTTCGGAAACCGGTTTTCGCTATCGTGGTTATATGTTAAGGCCTGAAGCGCATTTTCTAGCCCAGTTAAATATGACACCTGGAAAACTGTTCATGCAGATTATGATTTAGTCATCACAATAGCTATTTGTCTATAGTTAGACGAGGTGTAAACAGCTTCAGTCTAATATCTTACTTATCCTTCACTGTACAAAAAGCCACTCCGTCCACATTAGCCGAAATTTTTTAAAAACAGGACGAAAACTGATACCCCACGCATGTTTCAAAACCGGTCGCGTTTACATTGGAGTGAAAACTGATAGCGGATTTGGAAAATCGGCAACCAGAAGCGGATTTATAGAATCGATTTTGAAGTGATTATACGACCACCCAGAAGCGGTACTGGGAAATCGTTTTACGAAATCTGGTTTTGGGAGCCCCATATAAACGGGTCGTTATAAGAAGATTCCATCTGTTTTCTACATTGATCTGATGTGCGCAGTAATTGTGATCTTTTTCTGCACACGACGAACAATCATGGAACGTATATCTGCGATACTGTATTAAGTCTTTGTACTTGGTCAATTCTCGTAGTAGAGCAATATAATGATCTATGTGGTAAAATACTTACTCTCTCTTGTTCTGATGATCGTTGAGAAACGTATGATGCAATATAATCTCTGTAATAAATCCAATTTCTGCTTTCATTCGAGAACATCATAAACCTTCCTTGGATCTGATCAAAATTAATGAATCATTTATGGCACGCAGCTATTTTCATTACCATGTGAGTGAAGTACTTACCTGTGTCTTTCTCTGTGGTAGATAAAAGACTGAAGTATGTACTTTTTGTTACCTTGTCTAGTGTGAATTCCAATATTGAACACTAGTGCAGTGGAGGGGTTATAACCTCCAATTCAATTTCTCTGATTTTTAGTCCGATAGTCACGGTCGTAAAATTATTGAACGTACAGATTCCAATGTATAATTACTTCCAACACCAGGTGAGACGGACCGAACGTTGCACTTTTGCTTTCTGTTCATAAAGTAAGGAGAGACTTACTTTATCAGGAAGAACTGGTGGATGTCTTTAAATCATTCTACCCGATCACGGGGTCCCGGGTTCGATTCCCGGCGGGGTCAGGGATTTTCACTGCCTCGAGATGACTGGGTGTTTGTGTTGTCCTCATCATTTCATCATAATCCAGGAAAGTGGCGAAATTGGACTGAGCAAAGATTGGGTAATTGTACGGGCGCTGATAACCACGCAGTTGAGCGCCCCACAAACCAAACATCATCATCATCATCACATAAATCATTCTATATATGCAGTCCCCCCATGAACCATGGATCTTGCCGTTGGTGGGGAGGCTTGCGTGCCTCAGCGATACAGATAGCCGTACCGTAGGTACAACCACAACGGAGGGGTATCTGCTGAGAGGCCAGACAAACGTGTGGTTCCTGAAGAGGGGCAGCAGCCTTTTCAGTAGTTCCAAGGGCAACAGTCTGGTTGATTGACTGATCTGGCCTTGTAACAATAACCAAAACGGCCTTGCTGTGCTGGTACTGCGAACGGCTGAAAGCAAGAGGAAACTACGGCCGTAATTTTTCCCGAGGGCATGCAGCTTTACTGTATGATTAAATGATGATGGCGTCCTCTTGGGTAAAATATTCCGGAGGTAAAATAGTCCCCCATTCGGATCTCCGGGCGGGGACTACTCAAGAGGACGTCGTTATCAGGAGAAAGAAAACTGGCATTCTACGGATCGGAGCGTGGAATGTCAGATCCCTTAATCGGGCAGGTAGGTTAGAAAATTTAAAAAGGGAAATGGATAGGTTAAAGTTAGATATAGAGGGAATTAGTGAAGTTCGGTGGCAGGAGGAACAAGACTTCTGTCAGGTGACTACAGGGTTATAAACACAAAGTCAGATAGGGGTAATGCAGGAGTAGGTTTAATAATGAACAGGAAAATAGGAATGCGGGTAAGCTACTACAAACAGCATAGTGAACGCATTATTGTGGCCAAGATAGATACGAAGCCCACACCTACTACAGTAGTACAAGTTTATATGCCAACTAGCTCTGCAGATGACGGAGAAATAGAAGAAATGTATGATGAAATAAAAGATATTATTCAGATAGTGAAGGGAGACGAAAATTTAATAGTCATGGGTGACTGGAATTCGAGTGTAGGAAAAGGGAGAGAAGGAAACGTAGTAGGTGAATATGGATTGGGGCTAAGAAATGAAAGAGGAAGCCGCCTGGTAGAATTTTGCACAGAGCACAACTTAATCATAGCTAACACTTGGTTTAAGAATCATGATAGAAGGTTGTATACATGGAAGAACCCTGGAGATACTAAAAGGTATCAGATAGATTATATAATAGTAAGACAGAGATTTAGGAACCAGGTTTTAAATTGTAAGACATTTCCAGGGGCAAATGTGGACTCTGACCACAATCTATTGGTTATGACCTGTAGATTAAAACTGAAGAAACTGCAAAAAGGTGGGAATTTAAGGAGATGGGACCTGGATAAACTGAAAGAACCAGAGGTTGTACAGAGTTTCAGGGACAGCATAAGGGAACAATTGACAGGAATGGGGGAAAGAAATACAGTAGAAGAAGAATGGGTAGCTTTGAGGGATGAAGTAGTGAAGGCAGCAGAGGACCAAGTAGGTAAAAAGACGAGGGCTAGTAGAAATTCTTGGGTAACAGAAGAAATATTGAATTTAATTGATGAAAGGGGAAAATATAAAAATGCAGTAAATGAAGCAGGCAAAAAGGAATACAAACGTCTCAAAAATGAGATCGACAGGAAGTGCAAAATGGCTAAGCAGGGATGGCTAGAGGACAAATGTAAGGATGTAGAGGCTTATCTCACTAGGGGTAAGATAGATACTGCCTACAGGAAAATTAAAGAGACTTTTGTATAAACATCAAGAGCTCAGATGGAAACCCAGTTCTAAGCAAAGAAGGGAAAGAAGAAAGGTGGAAGGAGTATATAGAGGGTCTATACAAGGGCGATGTACTTGAGGACAATATTATGGAAATGGAAGAGGATGTAGATGAAGATGAAATGGGAGATACGATACTGCGTGAAGAGTTTGACAGAGCACTGAAAGACCTAAGTCGAAACAAGGCCCCCGGAGTAGACAACATTCCATTGGAACTACTGACGGCCTTGGGAGAGCCAGTCCTGACAAAACTCTACCATCTGGTGATCAAGATGTATGAAACAGGCGAAATACCCTCAGACTTCAAGAAGAATATAATAATTCCAATCCCAAAGAAAGCAGTTGTTGACAGATGTGAAAATTACCAAATTACCGAACAATCAGTTTAATAAGCCACAGTTGCAAAATACTAACACGAATTCTTTACAGACGAATGGAAAAACTAGTAGAAGTCGATCTCGGGGAAGATCAGTTTGGATTCAATAGAAATACTGGAACCCGTGAGGCAATACTGACCTTACGACTTATTTTAGAAGAAAGATTAAGGAAAGACAAACCTACGTTTCTAGCATTTGTAGACTTAGAGAAAGCTTTTGACAATGTTGACTGGAATACTCTCTTTCAAATTCTGAATGTGGCAGGGGTAAAATACAGGGAGCGAAAAGCTATTTACAATTTGTACAGAAACCAGATGGCAGTTATAACAGTCGAGGGACATGAAAGGGAAGCAGTGGTTGGGAAGGGAGTAAGACAGGGTTGTAGCCTCTCCCCGATGTTACTCAATCTGTATATTGAGCAAGCAGTAAAGGAAACAAAAGAAAAATTCGGAGTAGGTATTAAAATGCATGGAGAAGAAATAAAAACTTTGAGGTTCGCCGATGACATTGTAATTCTGTCAGAGACAGCAAAGGACTTGGAAGAACAGTTGAATGGAATGGACAGTCTCTTGAAAGGAGGATATAAGATGAACATCAACAAAAGCAAAACAAGGATAATGGAATGTAGTCAAATTAAGTCGGGTGATGCTGAGGGAATTAGATTAGGAAATGAGACACTTAAAGTAGTAAAGGAGTTTTGCTATTTGGGGAGCAAAATAACTGATGATGGTCGAAGTAGAGAGGATATAAAATGTATACTGGCAATGGCAAGGAAAGCGTTTCTGAAGAAGAGAAATTTGTTAACATTGAGTATAGATTTAAGTGTCAGGAAGTCATTTCTGAAAGTATTTGTATGGAGTGTAGCCATGTATGGAAGTGAAACATGGACGGTAAATAGTTTGGACAAGAAGAGAATAGAAACTTTCGAAAGGTGCTACAGAAGAATGCTGAAGATTAGATGGGTAGATCACATAACTAATGAGGAGGTATTGAATAGGATTGGGGAGAAGAGAAGTTTGGGCACAACTTGACCAGAAGAAGGGATCGGTTGGTAGGACATGTTCTGAGGCATCAAGGGATCACCAATTTAGTATTGGAGGGCAGCGTGGAGGGTAAAAATCGTAGGGGGAGACCAAGAGATGAATACACTAAGCAGATTCAGAAGGATGTAGGTTGCAGTAGGTACTGGGAGATGAAGAAGCTTGCACAGGATAGAGTAGCATGGAGAGCTGCATCAAACCAGTCTCAGGACTGAAGACCACAACAACTACAACATATGCAGTGTATGACTACACTCTTAAACTTACTTGATAGTGTCTCTGACAGACCAGAATGCACGAACGGTGATACTGCGCTATGGATAATGAAGTAAATTAGCGGCAGGCTTTTAGTGGCTTCAGAGCTCCCTTGACCGAAAGTACTGTAATTTTTACAATACTGTGGTATGGTTATTGATGCACTGTGTGTTCGTACCGGCTCCAAGAGCAACATACCCGACGACACTGAAGATGACGTAATGGCCGTTATAATCATTTGAATTTCCACGATTTACACTGAGGCTTTTGGGCCACTAATTATTAACATTTAGCAAGACGTGTTCACACCACATAGCAAACAATTGTTAAGCACCTGAGTGCTATTGATATCTCACTCGCTGAAAGACATTTTCATAATCACCGTCGAGGAACAAGCTACCTCTTGGAAATGGGTGTGGCACGATTTAACTGCTCACATCAAGGGATCTACGCTTCTTAGTAGTCTCTCAATTGTTGCGAATGAACTCAAGATAATTTGTTATGACACTATTTCATTACATTTGTTTTTAGTACCAGGGTATTACCATAGCGTACACTGAGGTGAAAGTTTATATGCACATGTACTGGAAAACGTATGTGGAAATACGCGTCATTTCAATGTTTCTATTGCACTAATGAAAATTTGACAAATGTCAAAGTGCAACATTCGTTTCCAGGAACGTGACGTAGACTCAGAAATAACTGTTGTCCTCCCTATTACACGTGATATTGAACAAAATGTATAGTTTTTGATTAGTTCTCTTCCTGTCGTATCTGATCGCTCTGTCCCGCTCAAGATTTTGTATTTACATATTTTCCTTTTTAATCTTACTTTATTTCCAGTTGATACATTGTATGTACACTTCAAAGGGTATAAGGTTTAACCGCTTTAATAGCCTCTTTTCTAAAGAGTGCTTTGTTCCAAAACCTCAGACTTGAGGATTCTTTTCTTAATGCTTGGACAATAAGACCAGTAGCACTTTCCTTCTTTTTCACTGCCACTATATTTTGTTAAGAGCTTTTTCACCTATTGATTTCAGAATTATTGAAAGTTAACCATTATGTACTCTGTATTTGCTTGCGGTAACTGGATATATGTAGCATAAACATTTATTTAAAATGCACAGCGGAAGATAATTTCACAGAATGCACGTATTTGTAATGCAAAGCTTCAGGTTTGCGAGATGTAACAGTAATAAAGACGGCTCGCTCTACACTGGTCCATTTCCATAGCTTTGGCAGACTGGATCAGTCCAAAAAGTTTCACGACTGGATTAATAAAAAATAGAAGAAAGTTAAGAGGATTGTTTTAACGCTTAGGTGTTCTAAATAATCTCTCCAGCATGTAACGTACAGAACATTCATAATAACATGTGGAATTGTGAAAAAAGTCCTTCTTTGGGACGTTGTTCAACTCTGGCTTCGCGTTTCTTGAATGTCGATCACGTCGTGACCAAGTCTCGTCACACGTGATGATTTTTTTTGCAGAAAAGAATTTTCTGCGTGTTGCATTTCAATTAAATAGTGGCAGACGACCACGCGTCATTGTTCCTGTTCGGGAGTCAACGCGTGCGGGACAAATTTCACTCACACTTTTCTCTTCTTAAAAATATTCTGGAGAATGATTTGTGCACTTGATATAAAGATGTTCAGTTCGTTGCTCCACTGCGATTTGTGACGCAACAACGTAAAGCACTACGACCGCACGTCCAGTCCCTAACAAGGTCAGCACACAACTGACTGCTCGAATACACACTATTGTCTACAACTGTTAGTTTGAGCTGCTACTGCAGTTGCTGTGCTGACATCGCTTTATACGCCAGAAAAAAAGAAATCAGTCTTGGAACTATCTGGACCGACGGTGTACACAGGCAGTCCGCTTTCAAGTCTTTATAGGAGAAACAAAGCTAATATCTTTTGCCTTAATTTTTCTAAACACAGTGGACTGACAAATCAGC